>NW_021145150.1:0-25000 GCF_900634775.1 Gouania willdenowi
GATTGAAAAAGCAGTTAAATGAGTATACATACTGTTAAGAAGTTAATTGAGTATAACTACTGTTGGTGAACAATGTTGGTTATAGGATTGTACTATTACATAGTCACATGATTGTAATTTGAATGTTTTTGACTTGATCACCTTTATAATATGTGTTCTGAATACGTCAGTCACCAATAGAGTGAGACGTCAACAGTGCTTGTTATACGGAGCAACACAGACTAAAAACTGATGTTTTGGTCACTATTTCCACAGGAATAAAAATGAATGTGTAACACCAAGGATCGACCACAGTATCATTTTTATAAGTGTAATAAACACACTCAGTCAGGTTCATTTAAAATGTTTTATTCTTTATTTTTCTCAGACTCAACAGCTTCTCTGATTAGATCCAACCAGACACTTCACTTAAATCTATATCTGCAGGAAAACACAACAGATAGACGTTAAAATGGACGTACTGGGAATTAATGTTTAGAATGTAAATAAATTAGGTTTATTTCTGCCCTAAATGTAAAGTTTTTTACACTATTAATAATAATAAAAGACTGATTAGGTTGATATTTGTTTTAAAAAAATAAAATAATATCCACATTAATATATATACAGAAACTGATCAAAACACAATGACAATTAAAAACCAAACAGAAAATAAACAAAAACCAAAATAAATCAGAGAAAACTAGGGATGTAACGATTAATCGTAAGGCAGTTAAAAATCGATTTATAGGTATGACGGTTGATATCGATTTTCTGAAAATTGAATCGCAGTACTTTTTTTAACGAGCAGAGGGCGCTATCCACAAGTGTAGGCAGCGGGCGGAGTCTGCTAATACTTTCTTTCTGGCCGCCTTCTACTCTTAAATATGTTAATAAATGATTCATTACCCCTTAAGCACCGAAAGAATCAGAATCAGAATCATCTTTATTCGCCAAGTGTATGTTGTACACACGAGGATTTTGACTCGGTCAACTGTGCTCTCTCCAATAGTGAAAACATTCAATAATAAACAATAGTGTTGTGTTCAAGACCACACTATCCGAGACCAAAACTTGCCCGAGACCAGATTGCACCGAGACCAAGACAAGACCAAGACTTTCGGGAGCCGAGACCGAGTCAAGACCAAGACCATAAACATTTTTTTTTCAATTTAAAAAAATATATAAATAAATACAATTATGGCAAGGTTCAACAGTTAAATAACATCTCTCTTTAATTTTAGTTTATTTTAAATACATTTGACGGACAAAAAAGGTGCCTGCAAAAAATTAACTAAAATATTAAACTACTACTGCTACTGATAAATTCACAATTATTCTACATATTTGAAAACAAGATTTTTATGTCAGCTCAATGTACAGCAAGTGTTTAAAAGCATTTCTGCCAAGAAATAATGATTCTTGATTCTGATTCTTTGAGTTGTTCAGGTTTAACAGGTTACAGATTTCACAAGATAATTTTTTAGTTTGAAAAAGCCTTTACACAGGCCATTTTTATTAATTCACTTAGTTGATATAGTTTAATTTGGTTGCTGTAATATAACTAGGATATTCAATTAACAAAGGTTTCCAACTGTAACTGTAAAAGTGAAACTTTCTGAAATAAAACTACAAACAAGTTGTCATCAGTCTAAAAAACATAGAGCTACAGGTAGATGTGAAACTAAATAAAACAAACTCAAACCCTGGAACAGTCATGTAACAAATTAATCAATAGTTCTTGTTGAGAATTATCATTATTCTGAATACAGTGAAAACAGAAACTATAAATAATAATTATATTGTGAACCTGTTTATATTGTGGGGAACATATTATATACATAAATGTAATTGGAGTCTAAAGACACAAAAAAAACACCACTTTAAAAAGAAAATAGACTAATATAAGACCTCTTTACAGTTATTTAACTCATTCTATGCTCGTGCAACTCTGCGGCGATGACGCGCTGGTGACGACATAAACCAAGATGGCGGCGGCCCAGACTACAGCCGACATTATGTAATAAAGCCTTAAAAGACATGGATATAATGAAAAGAGTGGATGGACAGATGCATAAACATGCAGACTTTCACACGGACACACACAGACTTATTAAACACACACTGACTTATTAAACACACACGGACTTATTAAACACACACAGACTTATTAAACACACACAGACTTATTAAACACACACAGACTTATTAAACACACACAGACTTATTAAACACACACTGACCTCAGTAAACACGGTAAACGGAACAGGCTTCACCGCTCGGCTGGCACTAGGACCCAGAAGCAGAGTAAGTGCGTCCCCTATCCAGCCTTCACAGGCTGTAATATCATCAGTTTATCATTTTACCAGTTGTTAGAGCTACTGTCTTTACCAGGGAGATAATATTTATTACTGGTGATTGTTTTCTGGAGTTTTACTGGGATTTTTACCGGTGATTAGTTCATTTCTCCCTTGCGCTCCGCGGTCCAAATTGACACCATAGCCACACACGTTTGAGTGTGTCACACACGTCACTCAGTCACATTAAGGAAGGTTGTGGTCATTATACGGGGTGGATTAAATAATGAATAAAGGATTATTTTATCCCGTTCTTCTCCGTGTTATCACATTATAAAAAAGTTTAAAAATAGCAGGAATTAGTGCTGGTCTCGAACGGTCTTGAGAGAAAATCCCGAGTCCGAGACAAGACCAAGACCTTTAAAATTTGGTCTCGAGACCGGTCTCGAGACCAAGACCGGTCTTGACCACCACAACACTAATAAACAATCAACTAGAAAAGATGATAATAAGTATAAACATAAGTATAAATATAAACAGTAGTTAGACTAGAATGTGCAAACTCGATAAATAACAAGATAATAATAATAATAATAGTATAAAAAAAATAAATAAATAAAAATAAAAAAAATAAAAATAAAAAAATAAAATAAAAAGAAGGAAAATAATAGAAAAGAAAGATAATAATAAAATATAATAATAATAAAAGGAAAATAGTGCAGTAGAGCATTGATAAGTAGTGCAGGAGAACATTTAAATTAAAGGTATGTACATGAACATTCTCAGTGTCAGATTGATCCAGGGTTGTTATGTTTGGTTCCAGGGTTTTTTCACAGAACCAGGTCTGACACTCTATGACTGTTTAGAGTTGATCAGAGTGACAGCCTGGGGGAAGAAACTGTTTTTATGGCGGGTTGTTTTGGCGTACAGTGATCTGTAGCGTCTGCCAGAGGGGAGGAGTTTAAACAGATTGTGTGCAGGGTGTGAGGGGTCTGCAGTGATGCTACCTGCCCGTTTCCTGACCCTGGACAGCTATAAGTCTTGGATGGAGGGCAGATCAACACCAATGATCTTTTCTGCAGTCATGATTATCCTTTGTAGTCTGTGTCTGTCTAGTTTGGTTGTAGATCCAAACCAGACAGTGATGGAGGTGCACAGAACAGACTGAATGATGGAGGTGTAGAACATGATCAGCAGCTCCTGGGGCAGGTTGAACTTCCTCAGCTGACGCAGGAAGTACATCCTCTGCTGTGCCTTTTTCCTGGTTGAGTCTATGTGGGAGGTCCACTTCAGGTCCTGTGAGATTGTCGATCCCAAGAACCTGAAGGAGTCCACGGTAGCCAATTCCCTATTTAAAATGGTAAGGAGGGGGAGTGGGAGGGGATTTCTTCTGAAGTCCACTGTCATCTCCACGGTCTTGAACGGGTTCAGTTCCAGATGGTTCTGACTGCACCAAAGAGCCAGCTGTTCCACCTCCCGTCTGAAGGCAGACTCGTCCCCGTCCCGGATGAGACCGATGAAGGTGGTGTCATCTGCAAACTTCAGGAGTTTCACAGAGGGGTCCCCTGAGGTGCAGTCATTGGTGTAGAGGGAGAATAGCAGTGGGGAAAGAACACACCCCTGGGGGGCGCCAGTGCTGAGTGACCGGGTGCAAGATGTGATGCTTCCCAGCCTTACTTGCTGCTTCCTGTCAGTCAGGAAGTTGGTGATCCACTGACAGGTGGAGGCCGGCACTGTGAGCTGGGTGAGTTTCTGGTGAAGGATGTCCGGGATGATGGTGTTGAATGCAGAGCTGAAATCCACAAACAGGATCCTAGCGTAGGATCATATCATAGTTAATATTGTTGTGGACTGTTCCAGAAAAGCTGCTGCTCTCTATTTGATCTTAAAACAAGCCTTTGCTGTAAATTAGGGATAAAATATAAGAAAAAAACACTACATTTGAGGAGAATTCTTAAAACAACAGACATTATCTGTTCATGCAGCAAGTAAAATTTACTAAATAAGAAATCTTGAAAAAAAGATGTTGAATCTTAAAATAAGAAGATCCTGATAAATATTCTGAAGGGTTAAAATAAGCAGAAATTGACTATTATTAGACTGATTATTAGATTAAACTACTTAAAATCAAACTTCCTACAGCACAATAATAAGTGAAATATACTGACTATAAGCTAATAATTCTTGATAAAAAAAAGTTTTTTTTTTTAATTTTTGCAAATTAAAGCTTCGGAACAAGAAGAAAACAACTAATCTAAGTAAAAAATGACTCAGTATTAATGAAAAATGATTAAGCTGTTTCTTGATACAAGTTGACTCATCTTGAAATAAACCTAAATCTACATTAAAACTAAAACCAAAATTTTAAAACCAGTTTTTGTTCTTAGAATAAACATCTTATCAGAATCACAACCAGGAGTATGAGTACCATCAACATTTATTAACAGTATGAACCGTACACCAGAAACAGTGGTTGCTGCACACTTTTTATCTCAAATTTAAGACAATTTAAGACTTTTTTTATAGCAAAACAAACAGCAATGAACAAAACACATAATATGCTGCTGTATAAAGTGCTGTGATTTGTCACGTGAAGAAGGCAAAAACAAAATGATCAAACATTTGTGCAACACTACAATGTAAAGTATTCAAACATGTCTCAGTTCAAGGTCCATCTAACATGTGAGACCTAAAGACACTGAGGGAAAACTTGTGGCGTAGCTAGCCAAGTCAGGCACAAAACAACTTATTCAAAGGCATTGCAAACAAAAACAAACACAACAGACCTGACAAAATGCTACTTGACATTCACCTATTTTTCAACCAATGATTTCCATTCAGCGATTGCTTTCCTATATGTGCTAGTAGCATCTTGATCATGGATGGCATCACCAATGACCTCGGTTTGAATGACAGAGAGGACCGTGGCAACACACTTTGGGTGTGTTAAGTGCAGAGTGTAGTAGTATGACATCAATACCAACATTGATTCCCAGAATTCCTCCTGGGGGAGGTGCTCACAGTCATGTTTCCCACAACGACACAGCTGGATGTTCCATCAAAAACCAGCAGCGGAGAGGAGAGAGGCTGCTTCTCCAGGTATAGCCCAGGGTCCTCTCCTGGCTGGAATAAAGCAAAAAGGACAATGTGGTGAAGAGTTTAAAGAGAAGCAGTGCCGTGCATCAAAACAGCTTCAGAGGGCGTGTTCATTGAACACTCATTTATTATTAACTTATCAGGTTAGAACTAATGAACTGAACCAAGAGCGTTATTAACAGATAACAACACTCAGAAATTAATATGATTTAGATCATGTTTGAATCCATGTACCCTTCGTTCTTTGGTTATTTTGTTTCAAAACCAAATTAAAACTGAATTTTTTAAAATTAATTTAAAACCAGAAACAGGAAAACGGAAAAACAAAATACAGATAAAAACGGTCTTTGGAGAGAGCAGACGTGTTTTCGTTTGCTCCGATAACACGACCTTGGCTACAGCTGGCTACAGCTGAACAGCTGAAGAGCCTGAAACATTGGGCCCAAGACTGAAGGAAAATGGTGAAAAAACCGCAGGGAGGCCCTTCAGAACCCAATTCGGGTTTGGAAGAGGTCAAGGAGATGATACGCGAGGGTCTACAAAACCTATCTGCCGAGATAAAGTCGTTGGAAAAGACGCTGGAAAACTCACTGGAAAAACTACAAAGCGAAACAAAGGTACTGAAAGAAAAGAATGAAAGAAATGCTGAAGAGATAAAATTGTTGAACGCGAGGGTTGAACAGCTGGAACAAAAGGAAAGAGAGAAAGATGTCATCATCACAGGCCTAAAGATAAAACCCAGGAGTTACGCGAGTGACGAAGAAACAAAATCGATTGAACAACAGGTCATTGACTACCTGGAGTCGAAGGACATTGTCCTGAACCCTGACAACATCAACTCCTGCCATCTCCTGCCAAAGAAAAATGATAACAGAGCTGTAAAAATAACCTTCACGAATATGAAATTCAAAGGACAACTCCTGAGGCAAGGAAATAAACTGAAGGGAACGAAGGTGTACATCAATGAAAACCTGACGAAACAAAATGCAAGCATCGCATGGAAAGCACGCCAAATAAAAAAGGAGGAAAGATTGTGAAGACGTGGTCAAAAAACTGCAGGATTTATATTCTGGAAGAAGAGGACGGAAAACCATTTCTCATTGTAACCCAGGTTAAGTGTTTATCAAAGTGAAAGCATGTTATAAACAACAGTAATAGAAGAAATAAATAAATTTGAAAAAGAGTTATTAAATAGGTAAATATGATAAAATGTTTCAAAACGTTTTTCATATTTTATTTATTTATAAGAATTTGTTAAAAGTTTAAAACTGTTAATTCGTGGGTTATTTGTTCAATCTACTTTAATAATAATAATAATTTAAAAAAAAAGTGTATTTTCTTATTAAGCACGCAGCTGCGTGACCCATGTGACTAGCATCAGCCAACCGGATTGTTTCCCGGAAATGTACCTGCTAGGCGAGGGAGACATGCACGGAGCTGCTGCTGCTGCATAAAAAAGAGAAAAGGAGAACAGGCAGAAACATACACGGAGCTTCTGCAGAATAGAGAGCAGTGAGAACGCATACAGGCGGTGCTGCTGCGGGGAAGGAAGAAAGGAGAGCAGAAAACAAGTCTAAAAGTTGTTGGATAAGTATTTTTGCTTTCCAACCTGTTCCAGTGCAGAGATTGGTACTGTGATAAACGGGACTTGGTGAGTGAGAGAAATGTATTTTTTTTTTTATTTATTTCATGTAAATGTAAAGCTATGGTAGCGTATTTATGTTGTTTTTGGTAAAATGTGAAGGTGTAAAGTGCATTTAAAAGCTAAATGAAGGCACAAACTCTGTTGCTGTTCCGTCTTTCTGCTCGTGTCCGCCATTACGTGATGGCGGTGCTGCTTCAAAAAGCAACATTTATGGACAGAAATGCACATTATCGTTGTTTTAGAGCTACCCAGTGTTTTTATTTTATGTATTCATACCTATTTTATGTTGTGTATGATAGGCCATTTAGTGTGGGTTGAAAAATATCCAGCTAAAGTGAACTTTGAAGAAGACGTGCTTGAAACAAGATGGCGAGCCGCTCTTGAACCAGCCTTCGAACCACGTGGACCTTCTGAGCTGTGCATCTGCCTCGAGTGCTACGCCCTCTGCTGATTGGTGCATGGTTTTCATCTGAACTGGTAGGATTCACCCATACTTCTGCAACACTGCAGAGGATAAAGACTGAACTGAACTGCTAAGTCAGAGTGAAGGGAGAAGAGACTTTTTTCTGTGAAATACAGATTGGATTCAGCCTTTTGCTAAATTATTTTCATTTCTATTTTTTTGTATTTTTATTTTCCAATAATTGTAAAAGGGTATTTTACAATTGTGTTTGTTGTAAACAAACTGTCCAACTTAAAAGGTACCTAAATGTGATTTAAACTAATTAGTTAGCTTTTACCTTGAACCACTTGAATAAAAGTAACTTGAATTTAAAATTAATTAAAAGGTTGCAACCAGTAAAACTAAAAATAGATCTGAAACTGAATTAAACACAAAAAGGGTTTAACAAAAAGGGATTCACATAAAATTGTGATTTTTCTATTGTATGTTTTATGTTTTATGTTGTCATTGTTGTATGTCCTTATTCTTATTTTATTTTTCTAATACAAGCCGGCTATTTAAACTTATCCTCTGGTCTGTGGTCTTTTACTTATATTTCTGTAGTGTTAAGCTGTGAATTTCTCCAGCAGTCGTACCTTACCAAATTCTTCTGGTCCATTCTTGTGTGATACACTATTAGATGATATTACCCTGTAATTACCCCACTAGGGCGTTACATCATCAAAACGATGGAAGACTTGGGAAAATACGAAGGATCCACCAAAACAACAACACTACTGATGGTAATCATGGATATGGACCCAGATCTATATAAACACTGGAAACAAAACTCAGACTGTGATTATTTTACGGAGACTGAATTAAATGTGGAAACCAAGAGTAAAAAAGGTCTGTCATTTATTCATTTCAATTGCTAGGTGGTGGGGTGATTAAGGATTACATTAAATTTAAATTCAAAGTGTTTATTGTCATATGTGCAGTTAGAAACACGTTTTCTTGTACAATGAAATTACTACCTCGCTTATGAACTAAGATATAATAATGTGTTTATACAAGTTAAATCTAACAGTGGAAAATACAACACTGCCATTAGAACTAACAACAGCAGTTAGAAACACGCTTATGAACTAAGATATAATACATTAAAATACTACCTTGCTTGTGAACTAGGATATAATAATGTGTTTATACAAGTTGGATCTGACAGTGGAGAATACAACACTGCCAATAGAGCTGACAACAGCTGAATTAGCCTTGATGTAGAGACAAAACAAGCTGCAAACTTGTGTGTCCAAAAGAGACATTCCCGAGTGGTGACATTTTGGATGAAAAGGGAAAAACCTTCCAAACACCTTCGAAAGAGGAACTGTTCTTGAACTGGAGGAATGCTAACAACGTCTGGCAGGGAACAAGGCTAACACGAACAACGATAGAGAGGAGGAGGACAACACAGATGAGAATACACAAAAAAGGACTGTTCAACAACTCAAGAATGTTTGACCAGAGAGACATGTAAACCCATGTAAATTTGCGATGGTAAAACAGGGGACGGGACCCGGATAAGCAAACTGCTTCTCTCGTCTCCTTTTTCGGCATGTACAAAAAAGAAAAAAAAAAATGAAAAAAAAAAAAAAGTGAATGTAACCATGTCGGAAATAAACTGAATAAATAATAAAAATAAAATTATGATATTTCTGATTGGTTTTAAAATAATCCAAATAACAATGGCAACATATTTTATTGTTTTGTTTGTTTGTCTTTTTTAGGTGACGACAGTTGCAAACACTGCAGCTTCTCTGTGAACTTGTAATAGAGAATAAGAACGCTACGTCAACTGTATAAACTATGGAAGTATATCTGTACCATAATTCAATTTAAAATCCATTAACAGAAATGCTTTTTCATTTTCAGAATATAGCTGCATTTTTAACTCATAAATAAAATGAATAATAAATCATCCATTTTCATTTTCTTCTTCCCTTAAACATGACGCTCTGGTGGGAGGAGTCAATGCAGACTGGAGAAGAATTACAAACGGTGGAAAATCAGATGATTTCAGGTCAAAATAATGTGAGCAGCTGATTTTCTGAGGGTGCACAGATCCTAGATGACTAAGATAGTTTATAAATGTGATGACTGGACTACAATAGAGTTACACATAAGTAGTTTGATATTTGTAACCACTGTTTATTTGTCAAAGGTCACATATTAATTCAATGAAACTTTATTTATACAGGGACAATTCCAACAATAGTCACCTCGTAGCGTGAGATAATAGGCAACACATTGTGTGATCATTGGTTTCTAAGAAGGGTTTACAGATGAAAAGCTCTATTATAGCTAAGTGTGTGCTAATATGCTAATTATTGTAATATACAGTTTTTAATAGCAGACATGATATTTACAGTCAAAATATATTGTGTTTCTGGGTGTGCAAAGGTTACAGATGTGTTCCAGTGAATTAATATTATTTTGATATTTTTTTGAAAATATGTGTAACCCTGTCACTCTGCTGCTCCACCTCCCACTCAGCCAATCAAATTGTCGTGAGACCTGGTCTCAGTACCGTGAGTGTAGAGGCTAATCTTTGGTTCCTTAGTTTCTTCTTTTGTTCTGAGCTTAACCTCTTCGGGAAATGACTGACACTGAGGCTGGTTTTACGCGTGTGACAACTTTATCCGTCGCAGCACGGTAAAATGACCGTGTTGCTCCGTCAGCCATCTTTTTATTCTTCTTCGACAGGTTAAATAACAACATCCTGTTCATGGGCAAAGACAACACAACTGCGCCCTCTTATGGCAGAACATGCATTCTCGCTTTCTTTGTAAATAGCCCAACATTTATAAATGTATATAGTTTTAAACCAAGATATGACATATAAAATGTATCCTTTACTTTTAACCAAAATATTCGAAATATGAAATACAAAATAATATATACTATATAAGCATGAATTATTCTTAAACATATTAACTGAATAAAATGGCGCTTACAGTGAGATTTGGCCGCACTGTGGGTATAATAATAATAATAATGCATTTTACTTAAAAGCGCTTTTCGAGACACTCAAAGACACTTTACAGTATAAAAACAACAAGAAAATATGACAGAGAAAAGAAGAGAGTGAGTGGGTGGGTGGTTTAAATATTGAAGGCTGAGTGAAACAGGTGAGTTTTGAGAGATGATTTGAAGGATGGGAGGTCGGTGCAGTTGCGGATGTGGCTTGGTAGGGAATTCCATAGGGTGGGGGCAGCTACAGAGAAAGCTCTGTCACCCCAGGTTGGTGCTTGGTCCTGGGGACAGTGAGGAGGTTTGCATCTCAGGAACGGAGGCTATGGGAGGGAGTATGGGGGTGGAGCAGATCAGTGAGCTAGGAAGGGGCCTGATTATTAAGGGCTTTATTAGTGAGAAGGAGGAGTTTGAATTTGATGCGCTGAGGAACAGGGAGCCAGTGGAGGTTTTGGAGGACAGGGCTGCATTTTGGATGTATTGGAGTTTATTTAGGAGTGTGGAGGTTGTACCAAAGAGGATGCTATTGCAATAGTCAAAGCGGGATGTGATAAAGGCATGAATTAGGGTTTCAGCGGCGGGGAAGGAAAGTGAAGGACGGAGATGAGAGTTGTTTTTGAGGTGGGAAAAAGCGGTTTTCATGATTTGTTTGATGTGGTGGTCGAAGGAAAGGTTATTATCAAAAATGATACCAAGGTTACGGCACTCAGAGGCGGGACACAGGGTAGAGTTATCAATGGTGAGGTGAAAGTCAGAGGCTGTTTGGGTGAGGGAGTTTGGACCAATGAGGAGTATGTCTGATTTTTTACTGTTTAAGATAAGGAAGTTTTCTTGGAGCCATGTTTTGATATCAGAAAGACAGTTTGAGAGTGTGGAGTGGGTTTCATGGGTGATAGACTTGGTGGAGATGTATAATTGGACGTCGTAACAGTGAAAACGGAGACCATGACGACGAATGATTGGACCGAGGGGGGAGGAGGTAGATGGTGAAGAGGAGAGGACCAAGCACAGAGCCCTGGGGGACTCCTTGGGACAGGGGGGCAGTGGAGGAAGAGCAGTTGTTGATGAAGATAAATTGTTTTCTGTTAGTGAGGTAAGACTGTAACCAGGTGAGGGCATCGCCAGTGATATTAAGGAGAGATTTTAAGCGGGAAAGTAGGATGGAGTGGTTGATGGTGTCGAAAGCAACAGTGAGATCAAGAAGAACAAGAATTGAGAGTAGACCAGAGTCAGATGAGAGGAGAGGTCGTTGGTCACTTTGAGAAGGGCTATTTCAGTGCTATACGAGCGTGTGTGTGGGAGGTGGTCAACTATACCGTTACAGGTAACTCATTAGCTTTTAAATGTTTATTAAAAGCAGTGAGGTTAAACTCTGATGCCTTCCAACCTTCTCTTGTTGCCTCCACCTCTGTGGACATAGATCACTGTCTTAGAGGGACTAGATCACAAGTGAACTGGTGAGTGTTTGCTAAAGTGCTAAATGTTAGCATCTACTTAGCCTTCACTGATGTTTATGGGAAATCAACCATGTAAGCTGGTGCTGGCTGATCATGGTTGGATCTCCAATACACTATATGCAATTGAAGATGTATTGTATCATGACATGTGGTGCTTAAAGATATATTTATATGAATTGCATTTGAATGATTACTCATGAATTGAAAAACAGTTGAAATCTAAATGAAATGTTTGAAATACTATTTTAATGATGAAATATTGATTGAACACCAAATTATGAGAGTACTTTTGTTAAATTAATGGAATTATCTGCTGAGATGTGAATCATGTACATGACGAAATGATGTGATAATTATGGTTATTTACTATGATTACCTGAATATGAAAATGAATTGTATTATTCACACCTGGGTCCTGCTTCCTACAGGCCAGGTTTGATGGTGAGTTAGAAGGTTGTGAGCTTAATGATCAAAGGACACAATGTGTGAGTTCTACCAATCCAGTAGGAGGCGATGTAGCCACACACACACACATCACCTCACACACACACACATTCACACGCACACGCAATCACACACACACACACACATCACACACACATACACACACACACACATATACAACACACACACACACACACACACACACACACACACACACACACACACACACACACACACACACCTCCTTGTGAGTCAACTGATTCTAGGTCTCAGTAAGCGCTGCCCCTTGTGTGGGTGAAGTGTTGGATACCTGGAATAATCATCCTTTGGATATAAAGACTTTGAACACGTTTCAACTATTGGACATTTTCAACTACTTTGTATAAATTGTAAATACTTGTAAATATTTATCACATAATATAATTGACTTCAGCATAAAAAGCCTGTGTCTGTGTCTCTTTAAACACTTCCCTTTCCTCCCAGAGCTGAACTTAAATCTTCTGAATCTAGTCCATTGCCATATATTACATATCATAGCAAAAGAGTATCAATTAAACCTGTTACATATGTTTTAATTAATATTTCAGCCCAAGGTTCCTTTTTTAATACAGATATGGTAAACAACACCAAAATTCCAAATATTCATATTAATAAAATTTTATAAATCTTTCCCATGTGACCAAACTATGACACTGCATTTTCATTTTTTCCATTCATTACTAAATAATGATGACATGTATGGTGACCATACATCTGGTTTAGACATGTGCTTTTTTGTTTTCACGTCGTGTCAGGGCTGTTTGGGGATATTTTACAAATTACTGAAATTACTGGGTTTCCCAGGGACTATGAACGCATCTCGAGGCATGCGTTAATTTAAAAAAGGTATCTCTGCAGAAATGTGTTCTGTCACCTGCAGTCACAGATTTTTAAGGTATAGATATAGAATCAACTGCACTTTGTAAAAAAGACAAACAAACAAAATAATAAAATATGTTGTCATTGTTCAATAGCCATATATGAAAGATAAAAATCAAAGGAAGTTCACGTCGCCCGGATTGGCGCTACCGGGGCCCCACCTTGGAGCCAGGCCCGGGGTTGGGGCTCGAGTGCGAGCGCCTGGTGGCCGGGGCTTTGCCCACGGGCCCCAGCCGGGCAAAGCCCAAAAGGACGACGTGGGCCCGCCCTCCCGTAGGCTCACCACCCGCAGGAGGGATCATATGAGGCCGGTGCAGTGTGGATCGGGCAGTCGTCCAGGGCGGGGGCCTTGGCGATCTGATCCCCGGCAACAGAAGCTAGCGTTAGGGACGTGGAATGTCACCCCTCTGGCGGGGAAGAAGCCTGAGCTTGTGTGCGAGGTGGAGAAGTTCGGACTAGATATAGTCGGTCTCACCTCGACACATAACAAGGGCTCTGGAACCAGCCTTCTCGGCAGGGGTTGGACTCTCTTCTACTCTGGAGTCGCCAATGGTGAGAGGCGCCGGGCCGGGGTGGCTATACTTCTTGCCCCCCGACTTAGTGCCTGTACGTTGGAGTTTACCCCGGTAGACGAGAGGGTAGCCTCCCTCCGCCTTCGGGTGGGGGGACAGATCATGACTGTTGTTTGTGCCTATGGGCCAAACAGCAGCTCGGGGTATCCACCCTTCTTGGATTCCTTAGAGGGAGTACTGGAGAGTGCTCCTTCTGGGGATTCCCTCGTTCTGCTGGGGGACTTCAACGCTCACGTTGGCAGCGACAGTGAGACCTGGAGGGGCGTGATTGGGAGGAACGGCCCCCCTGATCGGAACCCGAGCGGTGTTTTGTTGTTGGACTTCTGTGCTCGCCACAGATTGTCCATAACAAACACCATGTTCAAGCATAAGGGTGTCCCTATGTGCACTTGGCACCAGGACACCTTAGGCCGCAGTTCGATGATCGACTTCGTAGTCGTGTCATCGGACTTGCGGCCGCATGTCTTGGACACTCGGGTAAAGAGAGGGGCGGAGCTGTCAACTGATCACCACCTGGTGATGAGTCGGCTCCGATGGCGGGGGAGGATGCCGGTTAGACCTGGCAGACCCAAACGTATAGTGAGGGTCTGCTGGGAACGCCTGGCAGAGTCTCCCGTCAGAAGGAGCTTCAACTCCCACCTCCGGGAAAACTTCAACCATGTCTCGGAGGAGTTCCGTGCCTCTGGTGCTGAGGCGGCTGATCGGTGCTGTGGCCGCAAGGTAGTCGGTGCCTGTCGTGGCGGCAATACCCGAACCCGTTGGTGGACACCAGGGGTGAGGGATGCCGTCAAGCTGAAGAAGGAGTCCTACCGGGCCATTTTGGCCTGTGGGACTCCGGAAGCAGCAGACAGGTACCGACGGGCCAAGCGGAGTGCAGCCTCGGGATTCTGGACCACTATCCGGCGTCTCAGGAGGTGCGGATGGTGCGCTGCTGACCTCGACTCGAGACGTTGTGGATTGGTGGGGGGAATACTTCGAAGACCTCCTCAATCCCACCGACACGCCTTCCAATCAGGAAGCAGGGCCCGGGGACCCGAGAGTGGGCTCTCCTATCTCTGGGGCTGAGGTTGCCGAGGTGGTTAAAAAGCTCCTTGGTGGCAGAGCTCCGGGGGTGGATGAGATCCGCCCAGAGTTCCTCAAGGCCCTGGATGTTGTGGGGCTGTCATGGCTGACACGACTCTGCAACATCGCATGGACATCGGGGGCAGTGCCTCTGGATTGGCAGACCGGGGTGGTGGTCCCCCTTTTTAAGAAGGAGGACCGGAGGGTGTGTTCCAATTATAGAGGGATCACACTCCTCAGCCTCCCCGGTAAGGTCTATTCAGGAGAGGAGGGTCCACCGGATAGTTGAACCTCGGATTCAGGAGGAGCAATGTGGTTTTCGTCCTGGCCATGGAACTGTGGACCAGCTCTACATCCTCAGCAGGGTCCTTGAGGGGTCATGGGAATTTGCCCAACCAGTCAACATGTGTTTTGTGGACCTGGAAAAGGCATTTGACCGTGTCCCTCGGGGATTCCTGTGGGGGGTCCTCCGGGAGTATGGGGTATCGAACCTCCTGATAGGAGCTGTTCGTTCCCTGTATGACCGGAGTCAGAGTCTGGTCCGCATTGCCGGCAGTAAGTCGAAATCATTTCCGGTGAGGGTTGGACTCCGCCAGGGCTACCCTTTGTCACCGATTCTGTTCATAACTTTTATGGACAGAATTTCTAGGCGCAGTCAGGGCGTTGAGGGGGTCCGGTTTGGGGGCCTCAGTATTGCATCACTGCTTTTTGCAGATGATGTGGTCCTGTTGGCTCCAACATACCGTCACTGGACCGGTTCGCAGCCAAGTGTGAAGCGGCCAGAATGAGAATGAGAATCAGCACCTCCAAATCCGAGTCCATGGTTCTCGACCGGAAAAAGGTGGAGTGCCTTCTCCAGGTTGGAGATGAGGTTCTGCCCCAGGTGGAGGAGTTTAAGTACCTCGGGGTCTTGTTCACGAGTGAGGGAAGGATGGAGCGAGAGATCGACAGGCGGATTGGTGCAGCGTCTGCAGTGATGCAGAGTCTGCACCAGTCCGTCATTGTGAAAAGGGAGCTGAGCCAAAAAGCAAAGCTCTCGATTTACAGGTCGGTCTACGTTCCAACCCTCACCTATGGTCATGAACTTTGGGTCATGAGCGAAAGAACAAGATCACGGGTACAAGCGGCCGAAATGAGTTTCCTCCGTAGGGTGGCTGGGCTCTCCCTTAGAGATAGGGTGAGAAGCTCAGTCATTCGGGAGGGGCTCAAAGTAGAGTCGCTGCTCCTCCGCATCGAGAAGAGCCAGATGAGGTGGCTCGGGCACCTAATTAGGATGCCCCCTGAACGCCTCCCTAGTGAGGCGTTCAGGGCACGTCCCTCCGGAAGGAGGCCCCGGGGAAGACCTAGGACACGCTGGAGAGACTATGTCTCTCGGCTGGCCTGGGAACGTCTCGGGGTCCCCCCGGAAGAGCTGGAGGAAGTGGCCGGGGAGAGGGAAGTCTGGGCCTCCCTACTGAGGATGCTGCCCCCGCGACCCGGAAACGGCTAAGCGGGAGAAGATGGATGGATGGATGGATGTTGTCATTGTTATTTTGATTTTAAAACCAATCAGAGATAAACAATTTTTTTGTATTTGCTTTTTCTGATTCTGGTTTTAAATTAATGAAACAAAATAACAAAAAATCTGTTTTTTCTATTTTTTTATTTGGTTTTTAAACGAAATAACCAAAGAATGACGGGCAGTGCTGACCTTAGCCTCTCTGACGCCCTAGGTGAGATTTTTCTTTTGGTGCCCCCTAAAATTTTTTATATCATTTCTAACACTTACATAGTGGTCTTCACCATATCCACAAATAGGCTTTACATAAGTAGAAAACATGAGCAAAATTACTTTTTTGACATTTTATTAAGTGTTTCACATACACATATAAAATAACACAAACAAGTAAATAAAAGCCAATTTAAATATTTTAGTAACACGTTTGGTGTCTCTCTTCCCCCCCTTCTGGACATTTACAACTCACGTCTCACCCGCAAAGCCACCAGGATTGCAGGTGACCCCACCCACCCGTCCTACAGCCTCTTCAGCCTGCTGCCATCTGGGAGGAGACTGCAGAGTCTCCGTGCTCGAACGAGCAGGCTCAAGAACAGTTTATTCCACCAGGCTGTCAGGAGACTCAACTCCCTCCCTGCTCTCCCTCCCATTCGTCCACTCATCCCCTTTCCCTTTCCTGCCCCTGCCCCCATCCCCCCTCCGCCTCCTTCCACCCTCTGCCCTCAGTTGTCTACCCTCCTTCACCCGTCTGCCCCCTCTGCCCTCCATCCCCCCCCTTCATCCTGCCACAGTCTGCCCCTACAGGACCTGGCATCACCCCCCTCCACCTCCACCCCCCGCGTGCTCCACTAATTCACGAACCCTAAACTCTGCACAGCCGTCATTGTATTGTTATGCTATTTGTACTATTTGCACACCACCTCACTTTTTAACTTCATCTGCACTCTGTTTATATTATTAATACTGTAATTTATTTATATTCTACCTCATAGTAATTTATCCACATTCTACCTCATTGTTGTTCGTTATTTGTTATTTGTTGTCCGAATGTCTTTAGTTAAGTTATTTGTTGTATAGTATTGCTAGTTGTTTTTTTTGTGTGTTTGTTGTGTGTTTTTGTGTTTTAAGTGCTCTTTTTATGCACTGCAGGTTTGCACTGGGGGTTGGGGGGGGATTGCAATTTCATCTGTGCTGTATGTTTAACATGGTGCATATTTGACAATAAAGAACCTTGAACCTTGAACCTTGAACCTTGATTATTATAGGAAAACATTGCACAAAAGCAAGATACAGATTAAAGATAGATCGATAGTGGTGGGTTGGCTCATCAAAGATTATTTTTAATTTAAATACTTATGACTAAAATGTTTTACTATTGATATTCATATTTTGTGAAAAGATGCAAAACTTCCAGATTTAACATAAGATTACTAAAATTGCAGTAATGAACACATATTAATTTAAACAATTGTAGTTCACAGAGGTATTGAACAAAGAAACTATTTAGTAAAAAAAAGTGTCATTTTCTGGTGGTGATTTATAAACAGCTTTAACCAACACAAGCTAAAAAAAAAAAAGCCCCATTAATTATATGAGGAGAGATTTGTCTCAAAAATATTCACTAATAAATAAGGAGCCCTGGAGGTGACATGGATAAAAAAATAAATAAATGAATAATCTCGCACTGTGACTTAATTATCTCGTAGTGTAACTTACTTATTATCTCACACTGTGAGTTACAGAGACTGGTTCTGAGTCAGAGTTTATCACAATGACATCATCCACAGTGCTGGATATTCATCTGTTTATTGATTTTAACTTTGAAAGTGAGTTAAAATATAAAGATATTAATGATTTGTAGTCAGCACAACTTTAACATGAGTGACGAACAGGTAAAGAGGATACTTTAGTTCTAGAGGACACAGTCGTCATAAAGCATAGCTTAGAGTCCTGGTTGAATTCATTAACAACAACTACAATACTACGGTAACTTCATGGATACCTGTGGATAATAATAACATTAATGTATTAGATTTGATTTAGTGCTTTTCATAGACACTCAAAGCTCTTTACATTGATGTGCATCATTCTTTCACTCCACACACAGTGGTGGTAAGCTACTATTGTAGCCACAGCTGCCCTGGGGCAGACTGACAGAAGTGTCATAAAGTGTTATAATGTCTACTGAATACAGAAAAAGATGATTTACATGGTAAACACTGCTTTCAGTTCATTAAAGATAAGAACAATAGATTTTCAGTGTTTTAAGACAAACTAACATCAACTACTGCACAAAACAAGACATAAACACAAGTTCACTGGGGACATCTACTGGTGAGATTTAGAGATTTAACTTTAGTTGGAAGATGTACAACTATTTAACAGTTGTAGTTAAGATGTGGAAATAGATTCAGGATTTTATTTTATTTTTTTGCATTGTTTGCACAAGTAAATTATATTTATATACCTGTTTATTTTTAATTTATCATTAAGCGTTACATTTAAGATTAAACAATATTACCTTTATTTGTCCCACAAAGAGGAAATATGCAGTGTTTTAGCAGCTGCAGATAAATAAACAGTGTAATAAACAATAGGAGATATTTACACACGCATGGTCCTGTACACAGTACAGTGAGAAAGAGGAAAGATAATGGTGCATGAAGGAACATTACACAATACAAATAATACAAAATTTAATTCTTGAATTGTTTTTTTCTAATATGTTTATCTAAAGTCTAAGTTTAGTTTTTTTATTTCTAATTTTTGAAGGTGAGTACAAACATGACAACAGTATAATGTACATTATAGTAAATTATTTTCCTTTTTTAAAAAGCTGCATTTATTACACTTTGATCGACATAATTCAATAAATATTACTGTTTTTTATTTTCCAAAAAGTGCTTACATCAGTATCTTATGTTATTATTTTTATTTGTATTTTTTTCTGCCCTTTTGAAATGTCCAGTTTGAAAACCAGAGCAAATAAAGATACTTGATGGTAGACTACATTAACTGTCATTTTTAATCTTAAAATGCATATTAATACAAGAGCACATCTTAAACAAATACATGACAATTATAATGTAGTTGATAATGTAAAATTAAAAACACATTTTCCTGATATGTTACAGTGAGAAAAACACAGTTGGAGGATGTGGGAACCTCTCACTTACACAGGTATAATAATCTTATTATTATCCTGCTGTGTGAGTGTGTGTGACCCAGGCTTTGTGTTGGCCAGCAGGTTGTGGGTTCAAGTCCAGCTCACAACAAGGAGCACGTCTGGTGACTCAGTTAAAATACACCGGAAATATCTATATAGAGGTACAGGTGACACTGTCTATGATATTTCATTATTGCTTTTTGCATCTTTTCCTTTGTGTGAGGGAGTGTAAAAATTGTCCCCCTGCCTTTGTGCAGCTAGCGCTCTACCATTTGAGCTAATTCCCCTCTCACTGAGAGGATTGGGAGTTGATGAAGTAGGTGAGTGTAGCTGCTCAACAGAACAAGAGTATTTAGTTACTTTGAAGGAGTAAACCAGGAACGCTGGTCAACACAGTGAAACTGTTTTTCCTGATGGACAAGCTTTTCCTACATGTTGGTGGATTCTGAAGAGAATTCTTCTTCTTCTAAACGTCAAATCATCTTCTTACAGAACATTCTAAGAACTGTTTATAATCTATTAGAAAAACCTTTTTTACTGTGTTTTTCTTTCTAAAAGATGTTTGTGTTCTTTGTGGTTATCATGACCTCTGACCTTTGTGATCATCTAAGACTAAAATCACTCTCTCTCTTCCTGTAAATGTATTTTAATTCTTAAAACTTACAGTTGAATGAACTATTCCTCCTGTACAAAGCAAACACAAAAAATAAGCAATAATACAAGAAACAATATTACAATAAACTAAATATTTGATGCAGATAGCTTCCCTTCAGAAAAACCATTACATATATTATTGCATACACATACTTTTTGTGTTCTAAAGGGAGTGGGTGGAAGTATAACTTATTAGTCCCACCCCTTTTCCTACATTACAGTAACAAATAATCAATTTTCAGAATCCTGTTATCAGATCATTGCTACTGTTAATAAATTTATTGTCTCATCTTTTTGATTTTGATTAAATACACACAATAAAACATATTACACACTTTCAAAATTCTCACAAAACGTAAAGAAATTTTCTTGATATTTTCTTTTTTAAATTACTTGATATTTGTACTCTTTCAGTGATGATTCAAAGGAATAAAATCACAGTGTAAAAAAACAATGAGCACTGGAATCAATGTGTCACATTTATTTATTTAACCAGACCAGATCAACAACTTCCTGAACTGTTGGTGTCCATTTTCCAGCTGACAGCAGGTTTATGTTGGAATCCTGTGCAGCCTGATCTCTGGGTTCGTCAGTCCAACACTGGAACCAGAAGGTGTCGTCACCATCCGTGTGTCGCTGGGATCTGAAGATGATTCCTGCTCCATGTCTCTATCCACACAGAGATGTGAGTGGAGAACAGATGAAGTGCTGAAGGTCTTCCCACACTCGTCACATCAGAAAACATTCTTCTCATGAGCTCGTTGGTGGAGATTAAGGTTAAATTTCCTCTTGTAAGTTTTTCCACGTGTCACATTTCTGAGGTCTTTCTGATGAGTGGCTGCTTTGGTGTTGTTTTAACTGTTGATATGTTGTAAAAACTTTGTCACACTGGTCACAGGGACACACTTCATGTCCAGTGTGAGATCTCAGGTGGATGATGAGGGCTTGTTTCTGTTTATATATTCTCCCAGAATGGATTCTTTGATGTCTAGTGAGGGCTGATTTAAATCTAAAGTCCTTCCCACACTGGTCACATGTATGTTTAGCTTTAACTCCAGCTTGGCTCTGCTGTTGAACTCTTTGCTCTGAAGTTTTTCTCTTAGATTTGTTTCTTTGTTGTGGCTGAGCTTCATCATCCTGAGAGCGTTGAGGTGTCACTTTGTTCTGGCTTCCAGAGTCCTGTAGAACAGTTAGAGATTAAACACAGAGAAGGAACCAAACAAACATTTGTTTCTAAATGTGTTCCTAGAAAGAACAGTGGCTGTTCATCCACATCCACATGGACGTCAGCAACCAAACTTCAATCCACTCATTTCTCACCATGTTTGCTGTCACGGCTGAGTGGTTCCACAATCCTCCATTCACCTGTAACATCAGCATAGAATCAGCTCCACCTGAAGGATAGAAGAGACAGAATGAACGTTAAGGATCTAGAAATATTCATCCATCCTTTGCAGTGTTATCACTTTGAAATTGACTAAAATGATCAGTTTGTTCAGAGATCACATGATGTGGAGGAAAATATTTAGATTTTGTGGCTGAATAATTTAAATTCCCATTGATTTGTAAATGAAGGTCTTCAGTGGAAACAGTTTGACTTTGAGGTTTGACTTTGTTCTTACAGGATTAATGAACAACTTGTAATGAGCTCCTGATTGGCTAATTATGGTCCTATAATATCTGTGTTAATAGAATCATAGACAGAATGACAGAATCTACCAATAAAAATAAAATCCACTGTTAAATGCAGGAAGTGACATAATGTGAATGAAACGCTGTCATCGTGAGGTAAAGGGAAATGTTAAAGGGGGCCGTTCATTTGGTGCACCCCAGCACCCCTCCTGGTCCTGAGCTAAACAACATGTTGAAGCGTCCACCTGAAACACGTCTAAACTACCAAAATACTGAGCAGACCAGTTCCCACGTAACGTTTATGTGTCTGTGAAGCTACGGCCATTTCTGGTGAAGAGCTGCAGTTGTTCTGTTGTTGTGGACGAGACCAACGATGACAGGGATTGTAGAGTCTGAAACATCATAGGTTCATGATAACTTGATAGCTTCTAATACTGTACAATATTCTGCCCTCTAGTGGTGAAATAACTGATGCATTTGTTTTTGTTTAATCATTATAGTCTGGAATGATGTCATCAGGATGATTTAAATTAGTTTAATTTAAATGAAGTTGATCAAACTTAATCAATAAACCTGATCAGATTCAGTAAACTATTGATCTCTGAGGGGAAATATATTGATATTAATGCTGCTCTCATACATCTTTATATTACATATATATAATAAAAAACGTTTTTTGTTTAAATGTATTTGTAATATATTTCTAGAATATTTCTAATAAATGAAATTTAAAAAAAAAATGAATCATTTGTGTGAATAAAACTAAAAACAAAATATCCCTGAACTTATTGATTAAAGTCAGGTCATGTTCTCCACCACAGATCCTGGATCAGTACCAGTAGTGGGCGGTTAAGGAAGAATTGTTGGTAGAATCGTGCACTTTGGGTTAAAAGCATGAAACTTGGCACATAGATGGAATGAACACTACTGATTATTTTAGGATGTGGATCCACCTCAGCAACCTCCCCTAGTGGTCGTTATGGCCATTTTTCTCAAAATGGCCATTAATTTATTGAAATACATATTGAAATCCGTAGCCGAGCTCATGCTGCTTTATAAACACGTGTCTGTTTACATGTCAATCATGGGAGAGAGCTTCCTGGAGGTGTGGCTTCCCCAGCTCAGTGCCGAGTCAAATTTGTCATCAAAGTGGGAACGCGTCATCAAAATGTAGCGAGGTGTTTGGGCTCACCCTGTAGTAAGAAAGGAGCAAATCACCCTCTAACTAACGATTGAGCGAATTAATTAAAAACTATATTTAGGACATGTGTATGAAGCCCTAATAACACTTTATCATGTTTAAAGCACAGAAAAGTTCATTTAGCGTAACATGGGCCCTTTAAATAAACATTGTTATTGTCACACCGACACACACACACACACACACACACACTCTGTATAAAATGATCCAATTCAGACTAAATGTTAAATGTTAAAATGAACAGATTTAAATACAGCATTTATGACAAAGTCGTTCCAAATATCTTTACATTATCATCTCATTCACACAAGATTGTTACTAAATATGTAAATACATTTAGAATAAAACAAGCAGTATTTACTCACAGGATTCTGGGAAATCACAAAATGAGTCATTAAAGTTGACATTATTATTATTAGAAACTTACTTTGGTCTCCAACGTTGCTCACTGATGACATCTGCTGGTCAACGTTAATCAATATTATTAAAGCTACTTTAGTCGTTTCTGACGGTGCACGAGGAGATTCTGTAGAATGGTGGAGATTCTGCAGCTTTCATCTTAGCCTGAGTTGCTATGACAACCTGTCAACATTGAGCTTTCATCTTAGCCTGAGTTGCTATGACAACCTGTCAACATTGAGCTTCCATTTTAGCCTGAGTTGCCATGACAACCTGTCAACATTGAGCCGTTCAAAGCTGCCTTTTGTGTCTAAATGTGTGTCATATTATCATAGGAAGATCAAATATATTAAATTAAATAATGCAAAAAATTGATGAACATTAAATGAAATGTTAGGAAGAAATAAAAAATTTAAAATGTGTTCATGGAATGAAATCTATTTTAACAATATACTGATCAGAATTAATCTGATGGTAATTATAGAAACTAAAATGTAGATGGAGGCAGAATTACAGACTACACTTTAGATGTATTTGTCGTGTTTTGTCATTTTGAATTTGAGTTTTTTAATAACTTTTCAACTGTTTAAACTATTCAACTTTTTGATTAATTTAAATGAAGTTCACCTTGAAATGTAACGTTCCACTGGTCAGCAGTTCTGAAACTGATTTAACTTTTAAAATGTTCAATTTCATTGAATACCTTCAACTTTTCTGTATCTTTAACCGTTTTTGACTTTTTATTGTGTAAATGACTCATTATTTTACACACACACACACACACACACACACACACACACACACACACACACACACACACACACACACACACACACACACACACACGCACACACACACACACACACACACACACACACAGGGCCTCATAGCTCAGAGGTTAGAGCACTGGTCTTGTAAACCAGGGGTCATGAGTTCAATTCTCACTATTACCTACAAGGGGTGGTTTTGTTCACACCCTTTAACTGCTCTAGGATTGGTTTGAATGGAAAGCGTCCCTGGTTTGTGAAGTCTACAGAGGACCAGGGTAGTGAGCTGAAGCATCTCCATGGTAACTCCCAGCTGTGACAGCAGGGGGCGTGGTCTCCTTCAGTCCCTGCTGCACATATCTGACCAAAGGCCTCACGTCTGTGGAGCGTTTCTCCATCATCTTCATCATCACACACTTCTGTGGTCACTGGTTCCACCACGTGGAAGTTGACTTTTATTCTGAAGGATAGGACACACAGCACACACAGCTGTTCTTACTGAGCTGCAGGGTTGGCCTCAATTACATTTTTCACTTAACATTACATTTTCAGTTGAATAATAATGTTTTTTTTTCATCCTCAGAAACTCAATTACAATTATGTTCTTAATTACTAATGTTTAATTACAATTAATCACAATTACTGAACCTGAATTAAATAACCTAATAAAAGTTAACCTTCCTCTTGTGTTAGCTTTCTGTTAGCATTTAATGCTAACGAGTCCTAAATCAGTTGTAAAATACACTAACAACAAATGTTTAACATCTAATGTATTTCCTATCTATTGGTTTCCTTGTTAGGATT
>NW_021145150.1:30000-37861 GCF_900634775.1 Gouania willdenowi
TATGTTGTTGTGTTTTGATATCTAATGATGGTCCTAAATAATTTTTTATTTTTTTTAATTTTTTTGAAAAAATATGCCTCGCTATAGTCTTCTGATTTTGGGTGATTTTTGTTTTTTGTCATTTTTTGTGCCTTACTGCTTTCTTAGCCTTGTTTAAGTATGTGTTTTATATTTGCAGTAGTTTTTAGGCTCTAATGATGGTCCTAACTCAATTTTTTTTTTTTTTGAAATTTTTTTAAAAAAATGCCTTGATTTAGCCTTACTTTTGATTTTGGGTGATTTTTGTTTTCCGCAATTTTTTGGGCCTTACTGCTTTCTTAGCACAGTTTACGTGTGTGCATTATATTTGCCATAGTTTTTAGGGTCTAATGATGGTTCTAACTCAATTTTCAAAAAAAAAATGCCTTGCTATAGCCTTACTTTTGATTTTGGGTGATTTTTGGTTTTTGTCATTTTTATAATACTGAGTTCATGATACTGAGTTCACGATACGATTCTCTCACGATTTATTTTACAAAATGGGACTGTAGACAAATGACGACTAAAAAATATTCCTTTATTTTTGGGGGGGAAAAAAACTAGAAAATACTGTACTATTTTCCTTTTAATTTTGATTGTTAAAAGAATCCATTGATAAACTATTCAAAACAATGCAATTGAACGAAAAATAAATCTTGAATGAAATAAATAAAGGAATAATACAAATGAAGAAGAAGCCTATTCATTTAAATTCTGGTTCTCTAGTAAACAATGCAAAACTACATAATAGTTCCTTTTTTTTAAAAAAGTGCAACTGAAAATGTATTTTGTGCCTTAACAATTGGACTTAAAAAAAAAAACACTCTGCACTGTCTCTTAAGTCAGATTTGTTTGGACCAGCAGAGGGCGCTGGTAACCCAGTGGTCGGTTGGCATGCAGCTAATTTACCGGTGAAGAAGAGATGCTATGCTAGCAGACAGAGCTAATAGAAAAACGTGACTTTTAAAGATATTCACGTAATATTACAGATATTCTTTTGGTGCTAAAGGGGTAAGGAATCATTTATGAACATGTTTAAGAGTAGAAGGCGGCCAGAAAGAAAGTAGTAGCAGATTCTGCCCATCGCCAAAACCTCTGATAAATAGATAGCGGCCTCTGCTGTTTAAAAAAAGTACTGCGATTAATTTTTCAGAGCATCGATGTGAACTGTGATACCTATGAATCGATTTTTAACTGCCTTACGATTAATCGTTACATCCCTAGTGATCATGAATTAAAATGATGGTATAATTGTAATTTAAAAAATATGTTGCTGTTGTAATTGTAATTACATTAGAAATGAGTTCAGATAATTTACATTGTAATAGTAATTGCCATGAAAAATCTATAAAAATTATAATTTAGTGCTAAACTGGGGAACCATGGTACAGTTCTATGTACAGTTCTGTATATACTGTATGTATTTTGAGTGATACTTTTGGGTGTGGCCAATACTAGACTGAGTATTATGTGGCCCACGTCTGGTCCAAACCTAAAGCTAATAAATGATTGCTAATCAGGATGCAGCAAGTTAAATTTACTAAACAAGAAATATTGAAGATATATGTTAAATTTTAAAATAAGAAGGTCCTGATAAATATTCTAAAGCGTTAAAATAAGCAGAAATGGATGATTATTAGATTAAATTACTTGAAATCAAACTTCCTCCAGCACAATAATAAGTGAAATATACTGACTATAAACAAATTATTATTATTATTTTTTTTTTTTTATTTTTTTTTTTCTAATTTTGCAAATGAAAGCTTTGGAACAAGAAGAAAATAACTAATCTAAGATATACACCACACCACTTACATGTACAACTGGGCATCACTTTTTTTTAAGTTTTGGGGGCGGGGCTCTAAAAATCCATCTCATGGTGTAACTTTTTTCTCTTACAGTTCCATCTTAATGTCAACAGTTATGATAGTGTGTGGTCTTATTTTGGTCCTCAGTTATGAGGGAATTCCAACTCCGTCATCAAATCTTTATTTTTATTTTTTTACCAATTTGAAAGGCTACCAATCAATAGCCTTTGTTCAATCAGCTCTCAACAAACACCCATGTATCTTAACCACATGCTAGTTGTGCTACAGTTGTTATATCATGCTTTAATTGTCTACTCACCACTTTCTAGGTGTTTTGAACCGTAAGCG
Source organism: Gouania willdenowi (assembly GCF_900634775.1). Taxonomy (NCBI): domain Eukaryota; kingdom Metazoa; phylum Chordata; class Actinopteri; order Blenniiformes; family Gobiesocidae; genus Gouania; species Gouania willdenowi. The sequence continues at coordinate 32,175 of NW_021145150.1, forward strand.
CTTTAACTCGTAACCAGTGTTGTGTGAGTTACTGAAATAAGTAATGTGTTACTGCAAAAAGTAACTTTTGAGTTACTTAGAATGAAAGAATGTATTATTTATTTTGGGTCATTTGTGTCCGTACAGCTTCATATTAGTGCTGTAATAATATAATAATCCACTGTTGATCAACTGTGCCCCTGTATTAACATTGTTTTGTATAAAAACCTCTGATAAATGAAATGTTACTGTATCCAACCCTACAGTTTATAATCATTTACATTAACAGAACTAAACTCTGCTCAGTATTAATCTTTACAAACACCAATCTGACTGAAACACTAAGTATTCTTTCAATACCAGTTTATTTATCTGAGACCAGCAGAAACTGTAAATATTACAAGGAATTGTGAAATAAATAACACACAAAACAACCTGAATACTATTAAAAATTAAAGTGGCTTCAGCATCATAAAACAGTTGTGTTTAGCCTTAGAATGTTCCCTGACAGGTTAAGTACAAAAACTAGCAATAATGTTCAACATAAACACAAAAAACCTTCTAAAATAAATAAATGAAAGCAATCTGAATTAACATTAGGAATACATTTTGACCAACTCTGCTTTACAAAAACTGCCATAACACAACCATAAATGATCTGCATATAAAGCACAAAACAGCTGCTCCAAAATTAATACAGTATTTTTTCAGCCTTAGCACAGTAATGTAAAGTAAGCTGTGTGTATTCCAGGTGCACATTCTGCTGTTGAAAATGCTTATGAAAATAAATGTGGAAAAACTAATTCACAGCATTTTTCTCAACAGTCACAGTTCATTAAAATCTATACGTTGTTGTTTCGGCGCAGAGGCTTCCATCACATCCACCAATGTAGCGTTAGCTTAGCGCTTCACCGATGCATCGTTTGGAGACAAATGAGTAAAATAATATGCGTATTTCCACTCTGAGAAGCTCGTCCTGCTCTTGACTCGCTATGATTGGTGCACATGATGTAAACAGAAACATGCTGACAATGCTTCTTCTTCTTCTTCTTGTTTTACCGTGGTTGGCACGGCGTCCCGCAAAAATATGCAGAGCCACTGTAAACAGGAAGTACACCGCAGCTAGCAAAGTAACGGACAAACGCAGCATAATGTAACGGTAACGGCGTTATTTCTTTAAAAAAATATTGCGTTACAGTACAAGTTACTGTAAAAAGTAACGCACTGCTCGTAACCATATTTTTATACAATTTTACAGCTTCATAGGTCAGTTAGCTCAGCTGGTCAGAGCATGGTGCTAATAACGCCAAGGTCATGTGTTCAAGCCCCATACTGGCCAGATCTTAGCAGTTTGTAAATGAAAATGTTATTATGTATTATGTTATTGTTAACCATCTAACCATTAAAAACACAGCTTATTGGGTCTTATTTCATCTGATCAACCAAATTCAAGGATTCACAGCCAGCAGAGACACTCTATGAGGTGTGTGTATTGTTCTTTAACATAAAGTTCTATATTTGGTCCTGTTTACTTTCTCACATGATTAAAAACCACATCATGCTTCACTTGAGGTGAACCTAGACCCACATTTTATAGAGGACCAGAGTCACTTGTTTGCTCCAGACCAGAGTTCTAGTGAGCTTTCACATATCACAAACAGACCAGAACTATCAGAGGAAATGAAGCATGGTGCTGATCACAGAGGAATGTGTGAATGTTCAGCACAAGCAGCAGACACTAACTTATTCAGAGAATACATTCTAGAGAAGTTCATGTCTCCTTTGAGAACTGGAGGTAAGGAACCACTGATATACACTTTTTTCTGCAAAATACTCACAATTTCCAACAAGAATAAACAGAATTCTTCTTCAACACCTCAGACTGCTCCTTCCTGATATCATTTATTCTAAAATCAATCACAACATTCTTCACGTGTGGAAACTCTTCCTTCCAGGTCTGATACCATGTCATCAGGTAAACAAAGAACCTTTTACATTTTTGTTGATAATCATCTGAACATTTTTCACAGATTCATCTCCAATGATCAGCATATGAGGATCCCTCTTTTTCTGATGTAGCTTCTGTTTTCCTGAAGCTCTCTCAGTCTTCACCATGCTGTTAGCTTGTGTTGTTCTCATTAGAACAGAACTCTTATTCATTCCCATTCACCAGTGAGGAAAATCTATTGTCCACCTTTACATGGATCTGGGCTTGTGGTTCAGTGTGTCTTCTTCCTTTCACCAACCTCCATTTCTGTGTCTGAGCAGAAAAGTGAGTTAACCCTCTGTAGTCGATGGACGCGTCGCCGCATCCTGATCACATGACTGATTTAAGACAGCAGAGCGACTAGATGCAGCCTCACAGTGTTAATTTAAACTGTTAAAACTATAAACTAGTTTTTAAATGATCTTGATAGAACAAGTAGAACAATAGTTATGATAGATTAAAAACGCTGCACTTTTCCTGGTCATTTTTGTTGCGTTCAGTGTGTAAACGAAGAGTAAAAACTGGACGTTCTACCTTCTCTCACAAAGTAAAAGTGTTTGAAAGCAAAAAATACACCTCTTCCCTATTGGTGAAAAACACACATCAACCAATCAAAATGTGATGACAACTCATGACGTGTGGTTGCTGAGGAAGCGGTAAAGTGTGTGTGAGGCACTGCAGAGCTTCAGACAGAGCAAACAGAGACGATGAGGGACATGATGAGTGTCTTAGGAAGACGACTAAGTCGGTGAACCATCTTGTTTATAGAGGAAAATAAATGTTCTACTCTTATAAACAGCGCTACATAGAGGAGAGGACATGGAACATGTAACAGACTGATCTCAGCTGCTCAGGCAGCAGAGGCTCCGCCCCCTGAGCTGAGCCCTGCAGACAGAGGAGGCTGTGACTCTGAGGAAGGAGAACAGCAGGAGTCCAGATAAAGACACTGTCCTCCCATAGTGCAAAGGACCTGTGTCTAATGTTATGATACTGTTCATCATCACCCACTGGTTCAGAGACACAGATGATGGTCAAAAAGCCCCCAAAGGCAGACTGAAGTGCAGGCTCCGCCCCCAGGTGGACACTAGGTGATGGGACACACCAGGTATTGATGGAAAGACAATGAAGCCTATGAATGAAAACAAACTTTCTTGTAACAATGCTTATACACTGTCTTGTTGGTGTAAATCTACATGTCTAATAAACTTAAACCTACACCATCCTCCCAGTCCTGTTATTCTATACAGTACTTAACAGAAACCTAAAAGCTGCTTGGTCTAGTTAACCTCCTGAACAATGTACAACATATAATGGGATCCTGAAATTAGGACAGAGAGGAATAGAAGTGAGACATGATCATTGATGAATATTAAAATGAATAAATGACAGATTTAGTGATATTTTCATAGACTATTTATTCACCACATCAACACAGAATATTTCCTCAAACATGGCAACCTTTAAAAAGTGAAAGAAGACAAAGAAAGAAATGTGAGAAAGAATAACACTTGATGGACATATGATCACAGTACTGGTATCTAGAAAAATGTGGGAAAATAGTTGCGTCATCAACTCTATACAGTATTTACTTAGAGGAACCTCCTGAACAAACAATGAACAACATATGATGGGATCCTGAAAACAGGACACAGAGGAACATGAGATGAGATGAATAATAAAATGTATAAATAACAGATTGTGATTAAGTGATATTTTCACAGACTATGTACTCACCACATCAATAAACAGTCACCTTAGACCTCCACAGCAGTAACACAGACATGGCAACCTTTAAAAAGTGTAAGGAGACAAACAGAGAAAGGTGAGAAATAAACACCTGATGGACTTGATCAGATGATCACAGTATTGATATGTTCACTCTAGAAAAATAGCTGAATCATGTATTCTATACAGTACTTACTGAGAGGAAACAACGACAGGCTCCCAAAAATGAGTGACATCATCATATAAGAGACAGTGAGAGGTTAAGGCTGGAAGAAAACAGCTGTTTGTAAAAACAATACCTCATTCTTATATTTATTCCACCAAGTGTCTTATATATTAAGACTTATTAAGATGCACTAATTCTTATTCTTTACTTGTTTTTCTCTCAAGTTAGATGCAAAACGTTTTCTCTGGACTGTACTTTGTGAAATGACAGTAAAGTTTAATCTAATGTTATCTGATACATTATAATGAGTTTTTGATCATTTTATTTTACCTCATCAGGCTACAAAAATAAACTTTCTCAACAGTTCACTCTTCTCAGCGACCCTGTAAATAAAACAATAAAACATGCCTGTGGCACACATATAGCTACTCAAAGAGTAAACACATGTAAAAAAAAGGGGGCGGGCTCACATCACGCTATGGTAACCCACAAGGACAAAATGCGAAAAAAGTCCAAAAAAACTGTGGTGGGAAAAAAAAAAAAAAATACATCTTTTTCTTTTTAAACTCAAATTTGCAAAAAAAAAATTTTTTAAATATATTTTTATATATAAATTCAAAAAATTTTTTTTTTTTTTTTTTTTTTTTGCCCAGCATGCACAGCTAGCTAAATTATAAAATGGCCTACTTCTAACGACTGATTGTGTTAAAGTTAACAAGCACAACAAAAATAAATGACACCCAATCTTGATTGATATCTGACCCAGGTAGACGACAGTTCATCACTTCTTAGCTGTAGTTCAGATTCCCTCCACTCTCACCTGTGGAGGCCGTGGGTCTCTCCTCCTCCTGTTTCCCCTTCCCCTCATCCACCTGACGACCACCTCCACCATCATCACCTGTGGGCTGTGGCCGCTTCAGATGCTGCTGAAGATGAAGCTCCACCATAGCCATCAGCAAACATCTGTTATTTTCACACATTTGGCAACATCTGCCTGAAGAGCTTGTAGCTTTTTATGTCAAATTTAGAAATACAAAAATACACATAACTATGTAAAACAAAAAACTAAACAATATTTACACAAAATGATAACAGAAATGCACAAAAATATACAAAATGACTCAAAAAAACATACATTACAGAAAAATACACCAAATGACAAACAAAAATATGAAAATGACTCAAAATACACAAAACTAAATATTTATACAAAAATACACAAAATGACTCCAGAATCACACTACAAAGGCAAAAATAATAACAATAATCATTATACAAAAATACACATAAAAAAACATACATTACAGAAAAATACACGAAACAAAAAATATATAAAAATGAGTAAAGAAAAAAAAACAACAAACACATTTATCATGTTCATGTCCCATAGAATTAAACCAGGGAAATCGCACATGCTATTTTATTTTGCACCTGCAAATAAACCCATTTATAACACTAGAGAGTGCAGAGTATGTACAGTACACCTCTTTGTACATCCAACCTTCAAACACATTTGGACATAAATGATGACTCTACTAAAGCTCCAACTATATGAATACATACTTCCGATAGTCACTGTACTAGTTTATTTACTCATGCCAAATAAAATGTGACAAAGACAACTATATTACTCATGAAATATGTATTAACAAAATATATCAACAAAAAAAGTTAAGACATCATAGACATTGTTTGGATGATCACATTGATAGATCTAAGCCCAGCTCTGGTTTGTAACTGGAAGCTGTTCACTGATATCACTTCTAAATAATCCTCCATCTACTTTCCAATCAGCTGAATGTGTCCAAATGTTAATGATGGATGTGTCAG
>NW_021145151.1:0-46969 GCF_900634775.1 Gouania willdenowi
CATAATGTACAAATATTTTAAGTGCCAAAAAATACAAATATAATATAAAGACAGGGATACAAAGTGGTGGATTGAGCGGTGCTGTTCCAATATACTCCCCGACAAAAAAAAAAATTAAACATGCCTGTGGCACACACACACAGCCTACTCAAAGGGTAAACAAATAAATAAATAATAAATAACAAATGTGTTTTTAACTAAAATTTGCTAAATAAAGATCATTCTTATCTACAAATTCGATGGATCGATTAAATCGATTTTTTTGTCCAGCCATAGCTAGAGGCACAGGAGAGTAACTGAGTTTTGCGCTATTTACATAGAAACCTAGAGCACATTAAAGCTGCAGTATGTGTAAATTTCTGGTATTACAATCAGTCATCTGGAAATGTAATAAGCAGTAATTACATATGGTTTTGGATAACAAAAGATGAATAAATATAGAATTGCATTCTATTTTGACTTAATTTGTCACTATTTGTACTGTTCAAAGAGAATTAATATACACAATCTGTTAAAAGACAAGAGTGCTGTGTGGTTCCTACTCTTAAACTCTACATGTACTTTCCAGTGTTTTGCAGACATTCTCTTTAACGTGGTCACCGACCGGGACTCGTAACATAGGCAGGACCCTAAAAGCTCATCCTGTACATTGCTTTGGTTAACGACTTATCTTTTAATATAACCCTTAGTAAGATAATGTACTTTCATGTGATTAACTGAATTTATAATATTCATGTTTTTAAAAAAATATTTGAACAGATATGGACAAATCAACATGAAGGGGAAAAAACCCAAGATTTATGGATATGGGAAAAACATCATATCACGATTTTTTATTTGTAAAATCACGATCACGATGTTTTTAATTCAAATCATTAAGACTATTTTAAAGTTATTTATTAATAAAACAAATCAATTCACCTACTTAAAACTGTCGCCCTAAATGGGAAAAAATGAATAAAAGATAATTTAAGATGCAGTCATTTTCTAATAATTTTTAAAAATGTATTATTTTAGTCTCAGTCTTTTTACTTTAACTAAAGTGGTGTAGCATTAGCATCACTTGCTACATAACAAGGCATCATATCAGTCTAGTGATTTGTTTGTTATTGAGTAACACACTCATAATAATAAAATCCTACTTTAAACAGTGTTTAAACGCCTCATTTCACACAGTTTATACAATCATATCCTTTATAAGATAAAACGTTACTGCTTTGGTTACATTAGGCCTGGGTGATATTACGGAGCGTATTTCTGACCTGTTTAAGCACTTAATAATTCTTTGGTGTCTGTAATGCTGACATGCTGACTAGTAGTGGTGCAACGGATCAAAAAATGAACGGTTCTGATCGTATCACGGTTTTGATTCACGGATCGGATCATTTTTCTGATCAGCAGAAAAACAGAAAAAGACCAGACGAATAACTTTACTCTCCATTTATTTAGTAGAACACTTAGTGCAACATTTCTCTGCTCATTAAATACAAACAACATTTAACTTGAGGTGTCAATCCAATGCTTAAATAACATTTTTAATCATATAAAGTGTAATATAAGGCATGATACATCATCCTTTAAACAGGTAATTACATGTAATTACTATACACATAAGTGTATGGAGACAAAAAACAAGTTATGACACCTTCTTTTTTAAACATGGGGAGTGAATTAAAAACGAGCCTATGTCCACATCATCAAAAAGAATGAAAGAAGAAAATAGAGCAGATCTGAGTTTATAATTTAAATTTCCTACAATAGTCAAGGATGGCCATCTGGACAAGAGTTAATATTTATTTAATAAGAGCTTTAAAAGACATGGATGGAGCCATGACGACATTCATACAGACTTATTACTCACACAGAACTGTTCCTTTCTCTGCCTCCCTCTGTGTGTGTGTCTCTCTCTCTTCAACTCTCACACAATCACACACAGATACACGGCCAGGAGCGTGAACCACATGTACGTGGGTACGGTCGTTCTGTCACGCACACACACACACACACGGACGTCGCAAATGGAACAGGCTACATCGAGGCATGACTAATAATGATTTAAAAAAAAAAAAAAATATTTCTTCCGTCAACCAATCCGTGGACCACGTGCGTGCCGAACCATGGAGAGCGATCCATGCCGATCATGGATCAATGATGATCCGTTGCACCGCTATTGACTAGCAAATGGTGTGATTTGGCAGAGAAAAACCTTTAGATGTGCTGTGTATTGACCACAGACGGCACCGCAAGGGTTAAAATGTGAACTACAGACGGTTCTACAATCTGTGTGATTTGGGAGATCGTCATGTTTTAATCCTTAACTACGGTGGCTGGGAAGTGTCAGGTGAATGCATTTACAGAAACGAACACAAATGCAAACAGGTCACAACACGAATGCAAACCGGCCACAACGGAAGTGTTTCTGACGGACAGGTATTACAGACGGACAGACGGACGGGTATTATGATATGATAGCCTGGTATGAAAAATACATGAGTATCCTAATCAACTTTCACTTACTTTAATACGCGTTTCGATGTCTTCTTCTTGTTCTTCTCTGTTCTGGTGGGTTAAAAACATCCGCCAGAAACGTGTCCGTCTGTAATACCGGTCCGTCGGAAACACTTCCATTGTGGCCATTTTGCATTCGTGTTGTGACCTTTTTGCATTTGTGTTCATTTCTTTAAATGCATTCACCTGACACTTCCCGGCCACCGGGTTTCCGCAACTATAAGTTCCTGGACAGGAGTCCAAAGTAATATTTATGCATCATATTGGATCTCATTATGATGAAATCCCTTTTTATCAATAATTAACATTTTTTTAAAAACAGAACATCTTTATGTGTCTTTTTAAGAGATATACAGTATTTGTTGTGTGGATGGGAAGTAGCAGGTTCTAGACCAGAAATGAGGGTATTTTATATTGACTGTTTTCTGTTTTCATCTTAACATATGTCTATGTTTCTACAGGAGAATCAACAGAAGTGTAAATGACATGGATGGCAGCACTGCACAACAACAGGTCAGTGTAGCTGCTCTCCACCTATTTTAACAAGTGTACTGGCTGCACAACATGCTATATTAGCCAATCATACACAATAATGCTTTGGTCATTTTTTAATCCTTCACTTTCATAAAAACACAATCCTAATATCACACAGTGGTAAATGAAGTAAAATACACTTAATATGATGCTACTGATGACTTTTGTGTGTCTTGTTGCTGAAATGTGATATAAATAACCTTGTCTTACGTTGCCTAAATATAAATCCTTCATTTAAAACCTGACTCACTGATCATGTGACAGTACATTTATCTCCCTGGTCCAGTATAAGAATTCATATCAACAGTCAGACGACAACTATAATGTAACAGTAATGATTTCATCTCCTTCCTAAAATCACCAGTTCTACAGATCAGTAAATGAACAATTATCAGTTGTATAATGATCCATGCATGCTTTAGAAAAGAAGGTACCACATACAATCATCACCATCAATCTATGATCAGCTGAATCTATACACATGATCAGTGTGAGTGAGTGAGTGATGTCAGTGTTTCTAAGGTGAGTGTGATATGATGAGTGAGTGAGTGAAGGACAATTGTTATTTGTTCATCTGTCTTTGTGAGTGGATCATTTCTCAATGACTGGTGTTGAAATCATTGATGTCTCATGTTATTTTATTTTTCTATTGAAATCATAACCAGAGCATTGAGGCCATCTTATGTCATTATATTCCTATGGAAATATTTGATCATCTTTAAAGTTAAGAAGCACATCAACATGCTGATGAATAGTTGACTTATAACTAGCGTACCGTAGTTTAATGAGATTTGCAAAATGTTTTAATGTTTTAGTGTCAATATTAAGTTTTCAAAAAGTGGCTGAAATAACAGGTCATTTATTTTATATCATTTTAAAAGACATAAGCAAAGCATAACAACAGGTTACATGTTTTTATTTTTATTTTGCAGAAATGCTGTACATGAATTAACCTAACAGTAGCATAACTTAACATCTGCATTGTTTCACCCATGAATTAAATTCAGAGGGTCCAGCTCTGATAGTGGGGTCTCCTAACCCTCTTCCCCTGGTCAGGGGTCTGTAACCTTTACTCTACAAGGAACCATTTAACCTCATCTCACCTGGATTAAAGTCCTCCTGGAGCCATAAATACCTTCTCTATGAAGACAATACAGTGTATTACATTATATACAGTTAAAATTATATAGAATAATGTTTGATTTAATTTGATTAGATTTATTTTTTTATTGATCATGTAAATAGAAACCTAAGCACAGCTTAAAATAAAATAAATCAACATCAATAAATAAAACAGTATCTTTCATCTTCAAATTCTTACACATCTCAGTTTACATGAACATAGGGCTCGGCCATTTTGCCTAAAAAAATCTCTTTTTAAAAAAAAAAAATCAAGTTTCAATTTGATTTTCAATATTTTTTTAATGCACTTTAAAATGAGTGCAGACATCAGATTTATTGTCAAAAGTGCAACTTTATTTCTGTGATTGTCCTCAAGAGTTAAAATGCATAGAATAATCTCAAAATAAAAGTAAATAAGGCTGTTATTCAACAATTTCAAACTTTAATCCAGGTTTAAGCAAAAGTGCAATAACAACTTCACAGTAGCTTAAATTTTCTGATTAAGAAATCATATAACTACATATTTTATAACATTACAGTTAAAAAAAATAATAAACTCTTCCCTTAGCATCTCAGCATAGTGTGAATAAAAAATTGAACATGCCTGTGGCACACACACACATATAGCCTACTCAATGGGTAAACAAATCTAAACAAAGAGGAGGCGGGCTCACATCGGAACGCGAAAAAGTAAAGGAATGAGAATGTGTTGAGTTTACAATGTGTCTGTTACCACTTTATTTACACAGCCTGTCCTGTGCTTTGAATTGATTTAAGTCATTGCAGTTTTGGTGTGTGATCTGACGATATTAGATCATTATGGATTACAACATGATGACGATCTCCCAAATCACAGAGATCTTAGAACCGTCTGTAGTTCACATTTTAACCCTTGAGGTGCCTTGTCTGTGTCATATGTCTGTGGTCCATACACAGAACATCTAAAGGTTTTTTTCTCTGCCAAATCCCACCATTTACTAGTCAGCATTACAGACATTATTAAGCACTTAAACAGGGCATAAATACGCTCTCCCCCCAGTGCACAGACACACTCCATCAGTTCTGAGTGTTGAAGCACTGAGACACGTTTGAGGAAACACTGCATGTATTTCTCTTCTCTAACTAACTCTCTGTTGCTCCACAGTAACAGAGCTGCTGCTGCAGCTCAATGGGCTGTTTAGACTTTCTTAAAGAGACAGTGTCCTGAATGTGATTTACTTTAAAAAGGACTTTCAGCCACTCAAAGCTACCCTGAAAGAAGCAATGCTACAGAATTAATAAAAGGGTCTTTGTGGCATTTTTCTCCATCGACTTTAGGCCATTATTGTTTTTCTTGTAAAACTATTAATAAAAATAAATGGTTTATATCACCTATTGCCATTTTAGGGAAAAATAGAGAGAATGAATGTTGGTCCATATCACCCAGGCCTAATGTAACCAAAGCAGTAACGTTTTATCTCATAAAGGATATGAATGTCTAATTTGTGTGAAATGAGGCGTTCAAACACTGATTAAAATAGGATTTTATTAATATGAGTGTGTTACCTCAATAACTAATAGAAATCACTAGATTGATCTGCTACCTGGTGATGTAACAAGTGATGCTAATGCTACACCACTTTAGTTAAACAAAGTAAAAAGACTGTGTGACTAAAATAACATGTCAGCCTTTTTGTTTGATGTTAATCGTACTTGGAACCAGTTTGATAAGTTGCTTACATACAATTTAAATGATCTTTTATTCCTTCTTTTCCATTTAGGGCGATGATTTTAAGTAAGTTTGTTTTATTAATAAATCACTTTAAAATGGTCTAAATTATTTGAATGAAAAAAACTGTGATAAAATTGTGATTGTGAATCGCCCACCCCTCTGCTCAGGTCATGTTCACTGTGGTCGGTTGGCATGCAGATATCTTGCACTGAAGAAGAGTTGCTATGCTAGCGGACAGAGCTCATAGAAAAACGTGACTTTTACAGATATTCACGTAATATTACCGATATTTTTTGGTGCTAAAGGGGTAAGGAATCATTTATGAACATGTTTAAAAGTAGAAGGCGGCCAGATAGAAAGTATTAGCTGATTACGCCCGCCGCCAACTCTTCTGGATAGCAAATTTAAATTTTCACAGTATCGATGTGAATCATGATACCTATGAATCGATTTTTAACTGCCTTATGATTAATCGTTACATCCCTAATGAAATTAAATTATTAATGTAAATATTCAAATTTTTACTAATGCACCAAGATAAAGCTGTAGTTTCTACTATTTACATCATTAGTTTTAATGAGTGTTTTTCATATCCAAGTAAAATTGGTGCTGCTTGATAGCCTTAAATCAATCAAAAGTGAATCGAGAATCGTGAATCAAATCGAATCGGGCACTTGTTATTCTAATCGATACCCAGCCCTAATGATACTGATACCATTGCTATTTTTATGACACCACAGTATTACCGTATTACCGCCCATGCCTAGTGTGTGTGTGGAGTGAATTTCTCCCCGACGCGGCGCGGTATCAGTTTGGCCTGAAACTTTTAACAGCTTCCACATAGTGGTGTAACAATACATCGATTCACATCAATTAATTAATTAACGATCCATTTACATTGATGCACAATGAAGACATGGATGAACATCGTCATCTTTAAGATACACCTTTATTTTGAAATAAACATACGTCCCTGCCACTATTTCCTGGTTGGAAATAGACTGTAGCTCCGGTATTAGCCCCGCCCCATCGTGACCAATAAATGAATGATGAACCTTTTCCATCAGTGTTATATGGTTGGGTTTAGATCTTAACTTGTCATGTGGCAGTAGATTAATGCCCTACATTACCTACATGACATGTGACCTTTCATCTACAATAGTTTAAAGTAGGGATGTTCCATTCTGATATAGATATCTGATACTAGTCCAATATTAGCAAAAAACTATTCACATTATATAGGCCTGCATCTAAAACAGGGGTCCCCAAACTTTTTGCTCTGAGGGCCACATAACTTTTCCCTTCTCTGATGGGGGGTCAGTTTGTAACAGAAAAAGTGTGACGATCACAGAGGTGCCTAAACGTACACATTTATTGTTTTCCAGAAGGCCACACATAACCAAATATTAATAACCCTTTCCAGGATCTTCACAGAAAACAAAGTCAGGAAATAAATAAAAACACTATTAATGAAATGAATAACACTATTTATGAAATAAATTATAACCAAATAACCCTCTCTGGGATCTTCACAGAAAAAAGTCAGGGAATAAATAACACTTTCTGAAATAAAATTACAATATTTATGAAATCAATAAAAAACAAATAACCCTCTCTAGGTTCTTCACAGAAAAAATAAAGTCAGGAAATATATAACAACACTATTTATGAAATAAATAATATCCAAATAACCCTCTCTGGTTTCTTCACAGAAAAAAATAAAGTCAGGAAATATATAATGACACTATTTATGAAACAAATAATAATCAAATAACCCTCTCTGGGTTCTTCACAGAAAAAACATCCATGGAACATAAACTTTCTGTTGTGCCGTGCACAATCTTAACAGGTAAAAGTTCAGCTTAGTTGTCAGAGCAGAATGTGTAGGTTCTAGTAGGCTTGTAGACACCGCTGTTTGCAGCCCTCTCTCATCAACTTCCCTGTGAAAACCACAAAGCCAGCAGGCTGAGAAACCAAACTAAGTGATACAGCACAATACATTTCACTACCAGTATGGTTGTGGAGATGGATTTTATCCCAGTAGATTTTTTTATGATTATATTTGTTTATACTCAGAATGACTCATTCAAGTCAGAAAAGTGAGCTTACCTGTATGTTCATCAGTGTGAACTGTGCGCCTGCATCTGGCTGGTGAGAAGGTTAATGTCAGGTTCCATTCTAGTAAATGGTAAAATGGTAAATGGACTTGATTTATATAGCGCTTTATCACCACTGAAACAGTCTCAAAGCGCTTTACATATCAGCTCATTCACCCAATCACTCTCACATTCACACACCAATGGGACAGGACTGCCATGCAAGGCACTAGTCGACCAATGGGAGCAACTTAGGGTTCAGTGTCTTGCCCAAGGACACTTCGACACATAATCAGATACTGGGATCGAACCCCCAACCTCTCGATCAGAAGACGACCCACTACCACCTGAGCCATGGTCGCCCATAAGTCACAGCCAGTCTCAAACACTGATGCAGATGTTCATCCGTCAGTCTTGATCTAGTCGGAGTTTTCAGGTGTTTCATGTGTGAAAAGGTTTGTTCGCAAATATACGTACTGCCAAAAAGTGTGGACATCTTCATTGCGTGTTTTTTTATGTTAGGGTACGTGTCGTTTGGGAGGGCGGCATGAAAGTTAATGAGACTGTTGGGCTTGAATGCGTCTTTCAGAACATCACAGTTCTGTAACTCAGCCAACTCAAACTGATAAGAAGGCTGGGCTTCATCGATGTCGGCAACAAAGGGGTTCTGAAAAAGACGGATTTCTTTTGCATTAACATGTAGTTCACGGAATCGCACACCGAACTCCGCCTTCAGCATTTCCAGTGCTTCCACACACTTTTCAGCTGGGAATGGGACCGCTGGGTTCTCTGTAGAGAGGTTTTGGGTAGCAGGGAGATGGATGAAGTTGTGCTTTTTCACTTCTTCGAAAAGCAGCGCTAGTTTCACCTCAAATGCTTTTATGTGGGAATACATGTCGCAAATGAGTTTCCCCTGGCCCTGTAGCTGCAAGTTGAGGCTGTTCAGCATTTCTGTCACATCTGTTAAAAAGGCGAGGTGCCATTTCCATTCTGGGTCGATCAGCTCTGGGATTGTTTAGTCTTTTAAATGAAGAAATGCGTTAATTTCGGGTAGCAGCTCGTAAAAACGCCTCGAAACTCTGCCCCGGCTTAACCATCGGACCTCCGTGTAGTACAGCACATCGCCGTGCGCAGACTCCAGTTCAGTCAGGAATTGTTGGAACTGCCTGTGTTTAAGTCCGTTTGCTCTGATAGAGTTTATGCATGACACCACAACCTTCATGACAGAATCCCACTTCAACACTTTGCAGCACAGTGTTTGCTGGTGAATTAGGCAGTGGACTTGTAGCGGGGCGGTGAGACCCCGTTTTTCCATCTCCCGGTTCATGCGTCCTATTAGACCCCGAGACGCGCCCACCATACTAGGAGCCCCGTCAGTCGTAATGCTGGCAAGCTTTGACCAGTCCAGGTCCAACTCTTCCATGGTTTGACATACTTTGCCGAAAATATCCTCCCCCGTTGTAGTCCCTTTGAGATTTTGGAGGGCTGCCAGCTCCTCGCACATCTCAAAGTTTGCACTAACTCCACGAATAAAAATGAGCAGCTGCGCCGTGTCCTGCACGTCCGTGCTCTCATCCATTGCTAATGAAAAAAAGTCAAATTCTTTTGTCTTCTGCTGCAGCTGGGCATATACATTACCCCCGATTTCTTCAATGCGTCTGGTGATTGTACTCGCAGACAGACTCACGGCATTAAAAACATCTTTCTTATCGGGACACACCTC
Source organism: Gouania willdenowi (assembly GCF_900634775.1). Lineage (NCBI taxonomy): Eukaryota > Metazoa > Chordata > Actinopteri > Blenniiformes > Gobiesocidae > Gouania > Gouania willdenowi. The sequence goes on from NW_021145151.1 coordinate 9,695, forward strand.
CTCCACGACAGCATTCAAACATTTCTTGACAAACTCTCCATCAGTGAAAGGTTTACCGCTGCTTGCTATCAGTTGAGCAACCCGAAAGCCGGCCCGAATGGATGCCTGGTTCAGCTGAGCTTGGCGTACAAATGTATTCTGCTGAGTTAACAGTCCACTTTTTAGCTTTGCGAGTTTGTCTGCGCGCATTTGGCCTTGCAAGCTATCATACTTGTCTTTGTGACGGGATTCATAGTGTCGGCGCAGGTTGTATTCTTTAAATACTGCCACCGCCTCCTGACAGATGAGACAAACAGCCTTTTCTTTGCATTGAACAAAAAAATAATCGTTTGTCCATTGCAGGTTAAATACCCTGCATTCAGAATCAATTTTTCTCTTACCTAACCTTTTCGCCATTATTCTGTTCTAACAGGGAGGGGCAAGTCTAGGAGGGGAGGGAAGGGGAGTGGAGGGGAGGGGAGGGAGGGAGGGGCACACACTGCAGAAGGGTGGAATAGCATGTCATGTTCTATGCGGGTAATCTCGATCGCGTGGCCAGACTTTAAAAAAATCATAAGGTGTCTCTGGTATTGTTCAGGGGGCCGGGCCAAATGTGGAGGAGGGCCGTATCCGGCCCGCGGGCCGTAGTTTGGGGACCACTGATCTAAAATGTGTGATATAAACACTCTGATCTAATCAGTTCATTCCATACTCCGCTCCAGCTTTTGTAATTAATAGGTCAGTTTTTTCTTTTTCTTTTTTTCCTCAACGTTGCAGAATCGGTAAAGTTAAACTGTTTCCACTGAAGACCTTCATTTTCCTCCACATCATGTGATCTCTGAACAAACTGATAGTTTTAGTCAATTTCAAAGTGATGACACTGCAAAGGATAGATGAATATTTCTAGATCCTTCATGTTCATTCTGTCTCTTCCATCCTTCAGATGGAGCTGATTCCATGCTGATGTTACAGGTGAATGGAGGATTGTGGAACCACTCAGCCGTGACAGCAAACATGGACTCCTCAGAAAAGGTGAGAAATGAGTGGAACAGAACCAGTGAATGTAGAACCAGTGAAAGACACCATTATGGCTGTACTCATACTGCCAGCTCAGGCTGTTCCAAGCTCACAGCAGGAATCCCCCCTCCCTGTCCCTTTTCTGGCACGGTACAACGGACTTGATCACCAGCTCAACTCGGTTCCCACAGAGACACATGGCATTACGTCATCATTAAGCGACTCTGTTTATACCTGTCAAGTTTTGGATTTGAAAATAAGGGAATTTTTCTGGCATCCACTATGAGCCGTCCCACCCGCCCAACCGAGCTCCAGTATTTTATTTATTTTTTTCCGGAAAAAAAGATATATAATACAAAATAAATACTAATGAATAAAAAAACAAAATTAAACAAAAACGTATGTCAAAAATAAAGTAAGATACATTTAAAAGGTAGATATAAATTGTAGTGACAGTGATTATTCTGACTGCTCATTTTTAATTATGTCATATAAAAATGTATGAGAACAACATTAATGTCACAGTCATCATATTTCCCCTCAGGGATCAATGGTTTACTGAATCTGATCTGGTTTATTGTTTAGGTTAATTTAAAATTAAGTTTATCAAAACTTAATTTAAATGGTCCTGATGACATCATTCTAGACCATAATGATTACACAAAAACAAATGGAGGCAAGGATGCATCAGTTATTTCACCACTAGGGGTCAGAATATTTGACAGTATCAGAAGTTATCATTAATCTACGATGTTTCAGACTCTACAATCCCTGGTATTGATGGTCTAGTACACACATTATCAGTGCTCCCCAGAACATTTCCCCATAAAAAAACATTCCTTGCCTCACGGTGACAGCGTTTCATGTTGATTCTGTCCATTTCCACGTTTAACTGTTTTCATTGGTCGATTCCATGATTTATAGTTCCCTATTGGTGTTCAGCTGCAGCTGAGGGGAGGGGCTTCACGTGTGTCTGTTTATGTCTGCAGCAGCGAATGAAGTTGTCAATTGAAACAGGTGAGGGGGGAAAAACTAGAGATGAACTATAGATATATTAAGAGATGGACATGGTGCTGTTAGTATCGATACCTTTGCGAGAAAGTATAGTATCCGATACTAACTTTTTGGTATTGACACTTTATTTAGTTTTTTGACAACACTATTCTTACCAGTGGGAAAGTTCTTGATGATATATCTCTGCTAATCACGTCCGTAACGTGCATACAGCTCTGAGCACAGATATATAGAAGGTAGATGAACCACTCCTCATGAAAAAACAATGTTCAGCTCCATCCACAGTATGAAAAAAATGATTGAACCATTGAAAAAAACACATTTAAAATAAATACACAAGTGAGGGGAGGGGGGTGTAAGAAAAGCCCCCAGGTCTATAGAGCACTGGAGGAAACCCTGACCCACCAGTTGAGAATTACTGCTCTAAACAACTGACAGTCTGTAGCAGGTCTCCATCTACTACACCAAATATATTAACAAAACATATTTTTCTGTGTTTTGAAGAATTGTTGTTGACATAATCATTATTATTTATCATTAACTTATTCAAATATCATTCAACTACATGAAAACAGCAGGTCATCAGTGTTAAGTCCCTCTCTAACTACTACAGATGAGATGGTAATAAAATACTGTTTAATGGTTTTTAAATCATTTTTATTTGTAAATGATCATAAAAAATAGAATAACTTAAAAATGACTTCTTTAACAGTGTTGATGTTTTGAACCCAGTATATCGTATGGTAATCTGCAAATTAAATACGATTAAACATTTGATTTATATTAATTAATTTATAAAACAAGTAAAGGAAACATCTCATTTTCTATATTCATAAAAAGATCATTTATGAAAAGATTTTTAGCTTGTGCTAGTAAGATGATTATTATCATTATGCAGATCTATCCTAGAATTTAATGTAACTAGAGACAGACCTGATAAAGGTAGTTTATGGTTTTCAGGTTAATAGAGTGACCTTTGAATAATTTATTGCTAATAATTACATTATTAATTAGTGATGCACTAAAAATCTGACCAAACATGATGTTATAAAGACGTGAGTAAACGACGCAGTCAGTGCACGCTTGTCTAGAAACAGACCAAGTTGTCTGTGGACTCGTGGAGCGTCTGTATTTAATACATGTGAGCACTACAGAGTTGATGGAGCAGTAAGTGTGTTTTATGTGTGTGTGTCACTTAGACACTGTAGTTACATGTAGCCCTCCATTAACACAGACCTTTAATACATCACAACTGTACTTGGTCCACGTTATAAACATCATTACTCTGATAGAATTAAACGGTGTAATCACAGCTTCAATGCATTTTGTGTTTTAATTAGGGCTGCACCATTTTCACAAAAAACCTAATTGCGATTTTTCTGACAGATATTGTGATTTGATTTACAATTTTTAAAAAGATTTCATACATTTAAAAGCTTTTTTTTTTCCAAATTCTGTTTTCCACATCAATTTTTTAAAATTTCGTTTTTTAGAAATATTAATGAATTATTTCAGAAAATATTAGTTTTTAACTCCTGTAAGGAAACAAAATACTAATAAATAAAAAAAAAACCTTAATTCCTTTTGAGCACAATTATTTTAATTTTGTTATGTAAAATAAGTTTGTAATATGCTGCTCAAATGAATGAATGAATGAATGAATGAATGAATGAAAAATAAAGTAGTTACAATTAAAAATAAGATATAAGTTGTACTGTGAGAAAACAAAATAAAAACTAATAAAAAAGGAAACTATAATTGAACAAAAATGTATGTCAAAAATAAAAATGTAATTTAAAATGAGTAAAATACAATTAAAAGGTAGATATAAGTTGTAGTAACATGGATTATTCTGACTGCTCCTTTTTAATTATTCATGCCATATAAAGATGTATGAGAACAGCATTAATGTCACTATATTTACCCTCAGTGATCAATGATTTACTGAATCTGATCAGGTTTATTGATTAAGTTTTGATCAACTTAATTTAAATTAACCTCATTTAAATGATCCTGATGATATCATTACAGACGTAATGATTAAACAAAAATAAATGTGCCAACATCACGTGTAAGAAGTGTTTTTTCACCACTAGAGGCTAGAATATTTTACAGTATCAGAAGTTATCAATAATCTACAATGTTTCAGACTCTACAATCTCTGGTATTGATGGTCTACAACACAACAACAGAACAACTTTATCCAGATCTTCTGTAACTCTGATGAGATGTTTAAACACTCTGAGCAGGTGAAGCTGATTAAAGCTGAGTCATGTTTTCACGGAGCACAGCAGCGCTATGAGAAACAGACAGAGCTTCACAGACATGTTAAAGTTAAACAGACACTGGTGTCTCTGATGTAGGAGTCAGTGATGATTTGTGTAGTTTTTTACCAGGTTAGACGGTGTTTAGGTGGTGTTTGAAACGACTACAAAGAGAGTTGGAAGGACATTTCTGCATAAAAAATGTTCTTTCCCTCACAGTGACGGTGTTTAAACCCAATTCTGTGAATTTCCGTTGCTTTCACATGAGGTCAGGTGTAGGTGTAGTTCTACAATTAGACACTAGATGGAGCCTCAACATAAGTATTAGGTCTAAGCTCCTCCTTCTACTACTTTGACTGAAAATCTATCACACCTGTGTGTTTGGACTCTCAGATAATGTAGTGGAGGAGCTCAGAGATGTTGTTGGTGAGTGTCTTCAGATTTATTGAATTATTATGGTTTATTTTAAGCTCCTAAAAGCAAGTATTTAAGTTAGAATATAGGTCATGTTAAAGTACACAGGCTGATTCCATGTTTATATGTATTTTGACCCAAATGTAAGTTAACTCTACAGCCAAAGTGTTTGGCTTTACCAGTTTGTTTGTTTAGTGACATCTTAGTCAAAATACATTAAGGTACTATTTGATCCAATTGATATAATATATATATAGTGATTTCATAGTGTAATTTAGGTTAAAACAATGAAGAATAAAATCACAGATATGTTAAGAATAATAAATATTGGTTAAGAGTTTCAGATAAATAAGTTTACATAAATACTAAAATTAATAAATAAGTTTATGGGTAAAATACATTGTTACAAAGTTAGACTTTAATAAAAAATGGTTAAAATTTGTACAGCAAAGCACATGATTTAATTTTACAAATAGAAATAGTTAAACATTGTAGGTTGATTTAAAAACATTAATTATTAAATAGCAGAAAATTAATTTATTTAATAAATAAAATATTTAAAATAGGAAAAGCTCAGGTGGTTCATTCTTTTAAAAACATTTGATTAGAACTCATTCTTCCTTTCTCTCTTTTTCATCCTTTTCTTTAAGGTTTTCAACCTGCTACAAAACCTACAACAAAACTGAATAAACTTTTAAAAGCTGAGTTATTCTCACATCTTACTTGTGTTCCATCCATGTTCTTTCAAGCTGGACAAACATTGTAGAAAATAAGCTTAACAAGTATCTGGTATGGTATTCTGCAAATTAAATATGATTTAAAATTAGATTTAGATTAATTAATTGATAAAAGAAGTAAAGGAAGTTTCTCACTTTCTACATTCATAAAAAGATCATTTATTTAAAGCGTGTGCAATTTCCCTTGTTTAATTTTATGAGACATGTGCATGATAAATGTGTTTTTTTTTTTTTTGTTTTTTTTCCCACAAATCTATTTTATTTTGTTTGGTGTATTTTTCTGTAATGTATGTTTTTGGAGCCATTATGTGTATTCAGAAAAAAAGGGGAAAAAAAGTATGCCAAGATTCACGGCTCTGCCCTACAAACACCATAAAAGTTAACAAAAATCCATGGATCTCTTTTGGTGTCCCACTTCTCTAGATGATCTGCAGCAACTTTGAACCCTGTCAATGAAACGCCCTATGAAAAGTGTGTTACAATAGGACATGTCTCATATTAAATTCTCTTCACTCTGTAGGGGGGGCTAACGCGCCAATATCCATTTTTCTACATTGAGCTGGTTTAGGGCTGGAGGTTTAACAACTGATTCACTAATGTTTGTTTGGTTCCTTCTCTGTGTTTAATCTCTAACTGTTCTACAGGACTCTGGAAGCCAGAACAAAGTGACACCTCAACGCTCTCAGGACCATGAAGCTCAGCCACAACAAAGAAACAAATCTAAGAGAAAAACTTCAGAGCAAAGAGTTCAACAGCAGAGCCAAGCTGGAGTTAAAGCTAAACATACATGTGACCACTGTGGGAAGGACTTTACCAGGAAGACATCCCTCACTGCACATCAAAGAATTAATTCTGGATCAAAGCCATTTAACTGTGACCAGTGTGGAAAAGCTTTTACCGAGAGTTCTACCTTAATAAGTCACAAAGTCGTTCATACTGGAGTTAAAAAGTTTGAATGTGGAAAGACTTTTAGTCAATCTGGAAACCTCAGTCGACATGTCCTCATTCACCGTGGAATCAAAGCTCACAGATGTGAACAGTGTGGAAAGACTTTCACACGAAGATCATCTTTAACTCTGCACATGCAGACTCACTCCAGAACAGAGTTGTATCACTGTGACCACTGTGGGAAAATATATAAACACAAACAAACCCTCACTGAACACCTGAGATCTCACACTGGACATGAAGTGTGTCCCTGTGACCAGTGTGACAAAGTTTTTACAACATATAGAGATTTAAAACACCAAATCAGCCACTCATCAGAAAGACCTCATAAATGTGACACATGTGGAAAATCTTACAAGAGGAAATCTGACCTTAATATCCACCAACGAGTTCATGAGAAGAATGTTCTCAGATGTGATGAGTGTGGGAAGACCTTCAGCACTTCATCTGTTCTCCACTCACATCTCTGTGTGGATGGAGACATGGAGCAGGAATCATCTTCAGATCCCAGCGACACACGGATGGTGACGACACCTTCTGGTTCCAGTGTTGGACTGAAGAACCCAGAGATCAGGCTGCACAGGATTCCAACATAAACCTGCTGTCAGCTGGAAAATGGACACCAACAGTTCAGGAAGTTGTTGATCTTTGAAGGTGTGGTCTGAAAGAAAAGATCAATACAATGATCAGTTGGAAAGGAAGCAGGAAGAAGTTTCCCTTTTGTTCACTTTTTATACAGGATATACATTCTATAGCTTCTGTATTCATACATGATGTATATGAAGAATGATTCACATTATTATTTTTATTATTATTATTATTATTATACACTAATGACAGATTCTATATCAGGGCTGTCAAACTCATTTTAGTTGAGGGTTCAAATACGGACTAGTTTAGGGTCCAAAGGGCTGCAGATTATAGGAAAACCAGCCTTAGTTTGTACTTCCACCTATAAATGAAATATAAAGTATGTAAATCACCAACAATACAATCAGTGACATCAGTTCCTGTAGGATGTTAGTGAGCAAATTAACTTTCATTTTGGAAAATGTGGAATAATTTAGGAAAAATTGCATGACTTTCAACAACTTTGCAACAATTTGAGTTTAAATCATGTGATATCAGCATGGGAAAATTGTGAGTTCTGCAAATATGGAGTTATTTTAAAATGATTTGTTTTTAGATGAGTTGTGATATTTACAACTGAATTAGAGAAAACATAAACGCATCTGGACGTGGTGACGTATCGATCATTTCCTGTTTACGCTCTACCGCTGCTTGCAGCGCTCTACTACTGTGTTCTGCTAACTCTACTCAAACTTGTTGTCATTGATATTTTAGCCTTGAAAACACTTGTTTTAATTTTTTACCGTACAGTTAAACGTACGAAGGTTAAGTAAAAAGCAATCTCGCCTCTTATAGGCAGTGCAATCTCCTTTAAACCTCCTTTTGTCCTTAGCTTAGCTTAGCTTAAATTTAGCACCTATGGCTTCTCTCTCCTCCCCTCCGCTCTCCTGCCCGGTGTGTCAGATGTTTAGTTACTCCTCGTCCTCCTTTAGGGACAATGGTAGTTGCATAAAGTGTAGCATACTGTTAGATATGGAGGCGAGGATCAACAATCTGGAGAAGCGGTTCCGCACCCCTGATACCAAAACCGAAGCTAGCAAGCAGGACCTAGCCGGTGCGGACCGGGCTAGCTCTAGCTTATCCTCCCCCCCGGCCAACAATGAGTGGGTTACTGTCCGTGGTAAGCATAGTCGAAGGTCAAAAAGCCGCTCGGGACACCACCATGTTCACGTCTCAAACAGGTTCTCCCCCCTCTGTGAGGACAACACACTCACCGGGGAACAAACTCTGATAATTGGCGACTCCATAGTGAGAAACGTGAAGCTAGCGAAGTCAGCGGGCATCGTGAGGTGCATCCCAGGGGCCAGAGCGGGCGACATAGAATCAAATCTAAAGTTGCTGGCAAAGAGTAATCGTAAGTTTGATAGGATAGTCCTCCATGTCGGCACTAATGACTCCCGACATCGCCAGTCGGAAGCAACCAAAGTGAACATTGAATCAGTTTGTGCTTATGCTAAAACAATGTCGGACTCCGTAATTTTCTCTGGTCCCTACCAAATCATTTAACCGCTGGCTATCGAGGTGGTGTCCAGAAAACGAGGTGGGCTTCATTGATAATTGGAGATCCTTCTGGGGAAAACCGAACCTGATAGGAAGAGATGGAATCCATCCTACTTTGGAGGGAGCATCTCTACTATCAGAAAACATGGCACATTTATGACATCTCATGAATGAGACCATGTTACAGAGGGGGAGTCCTCCACGCCCCTCTGCGCTTGCCTTAGGACAGTTTCCCTCCCATTGCTATCATGATAGCTGTGTTCATCGCCATGACAACTGTTGTGATGGTGATGAATATTATTTTATGGAGACGGTGTCAGTCCCCCGACCTATATTTCACAATGATTTTAACATAAAATCAAATAAAAGAGCTATCAATTATAAAAATCTGAAAAAAATTAAAATCTCAAATCTAGAAACACCAAAACATAAAACCATTAGATGTGCTCTATTAAATATTAGATCACTGAGATCCAAATCTCTACTAGTAAATGACCTTATCTCAGAAAATAACTTTGATTTATTCTGTTTAACTGAAACATGGCTGTATCAAGATGAATATGTTAGTTTAAATGAAGCCACTCCTCCCAGTCATTTAAATACTCATATGCCACGAGACATAGGCCGTGGAGGTGGTGTAGCAGCTATTTATCATTCCTCTCTCCTAATCTATCCTAAACCAAAGGCCAATTACACTTCCTTTGAAAGCCTGGTTCTAAATTTATCTCATATCGAATCAAAAACCTGCCAGCCAGTCTTATTTGCGATAATTTACCGTCCTCCAGGCCCTTATTCTGAATTTATATCAGAATTCTCTGAGTTTATATCAAACTTAGTCCTCAGTTCTGATAAAATACTGATAGTAGATTTTAATATCCATGTGGACAAAGATAGTGATAGCCTGAGCTCAGCCTTTATGTCCCTAATAGACTCAGTTGGCTTTTTTCAAACTATTAATGAAGCTACTCATCGTTTAAATCATACTCTTGATCTTGTTCTAACATATGGCCTTGATATTAATGAACTAAAAGTCTACCCTGAAAATCCTCTGCTATCAGATCACTTTTTAATATCTTTTAACATTATCCTAGAGGATCTCGCACTGTGCAATAAAATAGTTACGAGTAGAAATCTGTCCAACAGTGCTGTGGCTAAATTTAAAGAGGCCATTCCTGCTGCCTTAAACTCAGTGCACCATCCAATAAATAACTATGATATTAATTATAACCCCTCTCAACTGGATCTGCTTGTCGATAGCTCTGCTAGTCTACTAAAATCCACCTTGGACTCAATTGCCCCATTGAGGGAAAAAAATATTAAACGTCAGAGGAAAGCTCCGTGGTTTAGCTCTGAAACTCACACACTCAAACAAACAACCCGTAAATTAGAGAGAATGTGGCGCTCCAATAAAACAGAGGAGTCACGAATACTTTGGCAAGAAAGCCATAGTAAATACATGACAGCCTTACGACATAGTCGATCTGCATACTACTCCTCACTAATTGAAGAAAATAAAAATAATCCGAGGTACCTTTTCAGCACTGTAGCCAGGCTAACACAAAGTCAGAGCTCTATTGAGCCCATGATTCCTCTAGCCCTCAGCTGTGAGGACTTTATGACATTTTTTAACGATAAAATTCACAAGATTAGAGATAAAATTAGCCACTCCCTGCCTTCACCTGGGCCTGCTGTACCATCAAATGTAAATAGGCCTAACCTAAACTGTTTCACACATATAGGACTTCAGGAACTTAACTATTATTTCATCCTCCAAACCATCGACCTGCCTTTCAGATCCGATCCCAACTAAGCTGTTTAAAGAAGTTATTCCCCTAGTCTGCCCATCTTTGTTGGAGACAATAAATATATCCCTATCAATAGGCTACGTGCCACAGTCCTTTAAAGTAGCTGTAATCAAACCCCTTCTCAAAAAACCTACTCTTGATTCCAGCACTTTAGCAAACTACAGGCCTATATCTAATCTTCCTTTTATTTCAAAGATTCTTGAGAAAGTTGTGGCGGCTCAGCTCTGTGAATTTCTTCAAAAAAACAACCTGTTCGAGGACTTCCAGTCAGGTTTTAGAGCTCAATACAGCACAGAGACTGCTTTAGTTAAAGTAACTAATGATCTACTCTGGGCTTCAGATGAAGGACGATTCTCAGTGCTGGTTTTATTAGATCTTAGTGCAGCTTTTGACACTATAGATCACTATATTCTACTAGAGAGATTAGAGATATTACTTGGAATCACAGGGACTGCCCTAAACTGGTTTAAGTCCTACCTATCTGATAGGTACCAGTTTGTACACGTGAATAATAGGTCCTCTGTGTACACTAAAGTAAGCTACGGGGTTCCTCAGGGCTCTGTGCTAGGTCCAATCCTCTTCTGTATCTATATGCTCCCCCTTGGTAATGTTATGAGAAAATACTCTGTTAACTTTCACTGCTATGCTGATGATACTCAATTATATGTATCAATGAAGCCAGATGAGACAAATCAGCTATCTAAACTTGAGGCCTGTCTAAAGGACATTAGGGCCTGGATGGACCAAAATTTTCTTCTTCTCAACTCAGACAAGGACCGGAGAGGGTCCCATTCCTCTCCCTAACACTCCATCTATGTCTGCTTCTTCCCTTGTGTGTTTGCTCCTGTACTCCTTCTGGCTTTTGTCTTGCAGGTCCGTGGGATCCTCAGTGTGGAGTTGCAGAGTCTCAGCGGCTCTGTCTCCACCCTTTCCTCTGCACACACCCAACACAGCATAACGTGGATGGCTGTTCATCATAGGAATGGGATCCACACAAGGTTCCTGCTGCTTAACAGAAGGTTTTCCTTGCCGCCATGATGAATTCATGTTGGGTTTGGGATACATATGTATGTGTATATACGTATATATGCATATGTGTGTATCCATAAAATGAAGAGTCCGTCCTTAAGACTGCTCTACTGTAAAGTGTCTTGAGATACCATTGGTTATGATTTGGCGCTATACAAATAAAAGATTGATTGAAAAAAGATTGATTGATTGATTTTATAAAATCTTGGAAAATAAATAAAAAGTTACTATTTTAAGAATTATGATGTTGTTAAAATAATCATTATGAAATATCTAATTATAATAAAATAATAATAATTCAATATTAAAGAATAATAAAATGTATCTCATAATAATATTAACTTCTCTCTGGTCTTTTGAGAGAGCAGACGTTTTTTTCACTCGCTCCGATAAGACGACCTTGGACACCCTGAGAAAAGAAAACTTGGGCCCAAGACGAAGAGAAAAATGGTTAAAAAACCGCCTGCAGGCCCTTCAGAACCCGACCGGGGTTTGGAAGAGGTCAAGGAGATGATACGAAACCTCAAAGGCGATCTTTCTGCACGGATCACAGCCGAGATAAAGTCGTTGGAAAAGACGCTGGAAAACTCACTGGAAAACCTTCAAAGTGAAGCAAAGGTACTGAAAGAAAAGAATGAAAGAAATGCTGAAGAGATAAAACTGTTGAACGCGAGGGTTGAACAGTTGGAACAAAAGGAAAGAGAGAAAGATGTCATCATCACAGGCTTAAAGATAACACCCAGGAGTTACGCGAGTGACGAAGAAACAAAATCGATTGAACAACAGGTCATTGACTACCTGGAGTCGAAGGACATTGTCCTGAACCCTGACAACATCAACTCCTACCATCTCCTGCCAAAGAGAAATGATACCAGAGCTGTAAAAATAACCTTCACGAATGTCAAATTTAAAGGAGAACTACTCAAGCAAGGCAAGAAACTGAAGGAAACAAAGGTCTTCATAAATGAAAACTTGACTAAACAAAACGCAAGCATCGAATGGAAGGTATGATAAATAAAAAAAGGAGGAAAAATTCTAAAGACGTGGACGAGAAACTGCAGGATTTATATCACACCACTGGGAGAAGAGAATGGAAAACCAATCTTTATCAAAACAATGGAAGACTTGGGAAAATACGAAGGATCCACCTAAACAACAACATTACTGATGGTAATCAAGGACATGGACCCAGATCTATATAAACACTGGAAACAAAACTCAGACTGTGATTATTTTACTGATACTGAATTCAATGTGAAAACCGAGAGTTAAAAAGGTCTGTCATTTATTCATTTCAATTGCTAGGTGGTGGGGTGATTAAGGATTGCATTACTGCCTTGCTTATGAACTAAGACATGGTGGTGTGTTTATACAAGAAAGAATTAAATATAGCAGTGGGAAACACAACACTGCCAAGGGAGCTGACAACAGCTGGAATGGCCTTGATGTATGGAGACAAAACAAGATGAACTTTTTCTTGAACTGGAGGCTGCAGCGATGGAGAGGAGGAGAAATAAAAAAAAAAGAAGGCACTGACTACAGATGAGAATTAATCCTACACAAAAAAAGGACTGTTCAGAACAACTTAAGAATGTTTGACCAGAGAGACATGTAAACCCATGTAAATTTTTGATGTACAAAACAGGGGACGGGACCTGAATAAGCAAATTGCTTCTCTCGTCTCCTTTTTCGGCATGTACAAAAAAAAAAAAAAAATGAATGTAACCAAGTGAATGTAACCATGTCGGAAATAAACTGAATAAATAAAAAAAAAAAAAAAAAAAAAACTTATTTAACAATTTATTGGCCATATTATATATTTGTCTGTTATTTATCAAAATAGTATTTATTTCAAAATGTTGTTTTTTTATTTATTTCATTATGACTCTTTTAAGCTTCCATAGGAAAACTATGTGCTGACATTTGACAAGAAAAACACACAAAATGAGAAAAAAAATATGTAGAATTTTACACAAAAACAAACAAAAAATGCATGACGACATCAAAAACACAAAAAATAAAGAGAAATATACTAAATAAGTGCTTTGAGATGACTATTGTTGTAATTTGTGCTATATAAAATAAAGTTGAATTAAATTAAATTAACAAATAAACAAACAACAAAAACACACAATATGACAAACAAAAAACACACAAAATAAAACCATAAAAACACATAAAACAACAAAAACATGCAAGAAAAAAATACACAATTCTGACAAAAAACATAAAATGAGAAAAACACAAAATGACAAAAAACAAACATTATTCTTCCTTATGAATGTAAGTAAAATAATGGATGTTACAATATACAATTTTTAAATTTCCTTGAGTTTGTGACCAATTTTTTTTTTTTTTTTTTTTTTAATTTGGGAAAAATGTGTAGAATAGATTTAATAAAATTACATTATTTTGGGGAAAAAAACAAAGATTTATTTTTCAACAATTTGTGATTAAAAATGACTGCAATCATTAGATAAAAGCGTGGGAAAACTGTGCTGACATTTGACAAAAACACACAAAATGAGAGAAAAACTCCAACGATTCTATTACGTTTCTATAGTAACATGATTAACATAAATGTCCAGTGGACATTCATTGACCAATTGTTGCTGCAATGCTAATGTGTCTAAAAAATCTAAGGACTAATCTTAGATATGAGGAAGTGATGAAATCAACTGCAATGGCTTTATTTGACCACCAGGGGGCAAACTGTAAGAGCAGCAGCTACAACATGACATTCCTTTACGACACATAAGTTTCATGTTTGACCACAGGGGGCGCTCTGTTTCAATGAGCCTAGGATACAACACAATGTTTATGCTGGAAATAACATTCTGTTGTTCATCTTTCTGAGCTGGTTAAAGAAATACAATAGAATAGAATAAATCTTTATTGATGGTAAATTCACTTGTTACAGTAACACGATTAAACAAGAGCAGACGGTAAAAAACCAAAGTAAATGTCAACATAAATGTATTTATTCCTTTCATGAAAATGCAAACCAACATAGATTCCCCATGTACATCAAATAATATCACAGTCCAAATGTACAAATGAAAAATGAATTAAATGGGTTTCAGCTGCATCTCCAACAGCTTGAAGTAAATGAAGTAAAAAAGGTAAAAATGTGTAAATGATCTGAGGCACAATGTGAAAAATGTAGTTATTTTATTAAAATTAGTTATTACTTTATATTTGCTTTTTATTAAATGATAATTACACTGAGTATTTATCTAATTACTAATTATTATTTTATGTGTTGTAAAAGGATGGTTGAATAAATGTCAATATCTTAAACACCAAAACTTCACAGTTTTACTTTAATTAAAGGTTAAGATAATAAGTAAGAGTAGCAGTGACTTAAAAAACACTATTTTTATACATTTCTGCAATTGTTTTGTTTTCATTACATTTCATATAAAATAATCATGTTTCTATTTTACCATCCACTAACACCTTTAAACTAATCATTAAACAACTTACATGTTTGTACAATTTAACAAGTTTGTGGTATTTAAATAAAAAAAATCACTTTTTCAAACATATTTCATCACAATCCAAACACCAAATGTGAAACTTCTTTAATAAAATGTTTCCTCCCACTGTTGAGAATCATACATGTTAGGTTGGATGGAGTGCGTAACCAACCTGGAGAAGTGAATGGTTGCAGAGAACCATTGAATCTATTGTTGGTGAGACTTCATCATGACACTGATCATTCACTATGATTGACAGGACAGATGATCAGAGGTGCTGAGTTTTTACCACCATAGTTTAAACAGGGACTAAAGTATGGATGTAGTTTATGAGTGAAGCAGCAGTGAGTGAAGGAGTAGATCAGAGCTGCTGCATCTACATCATAAAAGGAGACCACACCCCCCTCATAGTCCACAAACACACCAACCTTCTCAGGAACACACTTCAGATGAAGAATGACTGGAGGATCATCACATGCTTTATACACATTTCCATCTCTGTGGATCACAGTCCAGTAACCATTCTTAGGAGTCAGAGAGATGATTCCCTTTCTGTTGATGGATTCTTTAACCACTCCTAAATCCCACTCAGTTTTTCCTTTAACCTGAACCTCAAAGTAAAATCTACCTGAACTGAAACTCTGTTTCCCTAAAACACAGGGACAAGGAGAAAATCTCTCTTTGTTGTCTGGAAGGTTCTTCTTCTCATCACTGTCATAAACTTGTTTTCCATCATCAGACAGGACGAGGTCAGGATGAGCTGTAAGAGGATCAAGAGTCACATCTACTGCAAACTGCTGCATCATCTTCATCATCTTCATCTTCATCTTCATCATCTTGTCACTGAGTGTGTCCTCCAGCTGAGCCACAGCTCTCAGCACAGTCTCCTCATATGATGATGGATGGACCATGACCTCTGTCCAGTCCTTGGTGGCTGGAGGAGCTTTCAGGGAGCAGAAGTGTTGGAGGAGGTGGAGGTGGTCTTCAGAGCGGGAGAGCTGCTCCACCTCAGAGCTTCTCTTCATCAGCTCAGAGATTTCCTCCTCCAGCTCTTTGATCAAACCTTCAGCCTCTTTCTCTTCTGCTTCCTGTTTCTCCTTCATCGTCTCCATCAGCTCCTTCAGGCATCTCTGAACAAGCTCCATCAAAGCAGTGACCATCTCCACACCTTCATCTTTCCCTCTGTCTGCAGCATCCTTCCTGATCCTCACTGACTCTCTGATCTCCTCCAGCTTCTCTCGTCTCTTCTGAATCATCTGCTGAAGGTCAGCATCTGTCTTCTCCAGCTCCACCTTCTTTTCTTCACACTCTTCTCTCAGAGGAACTAACTGGTGACTCTTGTGCTCCAAAACAGAACACATCACGCAGACACATGTCTGATCACTCTGACAGAACAGCTCCAGAAGTTTGCTGTGCTTTGGACACATTCTGGTTTCCAGGTTCTCCACAGGTTCCACCAGCTGATGTCTTCTCAGGCCTGATGCTGTCAGATGAGGCTCCAGGTGAGTCTCACAGTAGGAGACCCCACAGTCCAGGCAGGACTTCAGGGCCTTCACTTTGGTTCCAGTGCAGACGTCACAGGGAACTTCTCCTGGTGCTGCTGCTTTCTGCTCAGATTCACGTCTGAACTGAGAAACCATCTCAGAGAGCAAAATGTTGACCTTCAGCTGAGGTTTAGTGCTGAACACCTGATTACACACGGGACACCTGCTGGTGGTACTGGTGTCCCAGTGTGTGCTGATGCATGGTTCACAGAAGTTGTGTCCACATGATGTGGTGACTGGATCAGTGAACACCTCCAGACAGATGGAGCACAGGAAGTGATCTTCAGACGTCCCACTGCAGGCAGCAGACATGTCCACACACTGAGGGACAGAGACAAGCAGCACATTAACAGGACACTCTCATTGTTGTGGAACGTTCCTTTACTTCACCTCTAGTATTTAGCATTGATTCAGTCATCCTGTAGTAATGTGGACAGTCAGCTGTGCCTCAGCAGCTGAATGTAAAAGTGCAATAGTTTGAATGTTTAAGGTTCAAATTAGTTCTACGGTTCTCTCATATTGACACTGGAACTTTTCAAAACCATAAATTAGATTCTTTGCACTCTTTATTTTAATGTACAATCTTGTTTTCTTTAAAATAACCAAAATATTGTGTAATAACAGATTAAAGTTTAACATAGCACAAACCTTTAGGGGCTATACTACAAAGTTAAATAATTATATCCTGGATTTATCTCCGTTAGCGGGTTTCACCTAATCAAACATTGTCCGTTAGACAGAAGCTGTCCTACGAATCTTGATTACAACAAGCTAAGTTAAGCGTGTTGATTTCAGCCTGGCTACAATGTTCAACTGGAATCCTTGTCTGCTCCACCTCCTAAAGTGGGTCAATCCCAACATGTTAATCAGGGTTGGTTGTTGGATTCTATAGGTGTGCATTCCTCGGTTGCCATGGTGAATATTACCTTGTGAATCTTCACACCCACACAGGTAGTAGGTATTAGAGTACTTTAGGCAAGGCAAGGCAAGGCAAATTTATTTATATAGTGCATTTCATACTCAAGGCAACTCAATGTGCTTTACATGATAAAACATTCAATTGTTTAAAATCAATAAGAACATTTAAAATCATCAGTAAAATCAGTAAAATATATTAAAATCATCAGTAAAATCAGTAAAATCAATTAAAATCATCAGTAAAATCATCATTACATCAACAACATGACAAAAAGTCTCTCTCTCAATCATATGCAGTAGAGAAAAAAAGTGCCTTTAACTTTGATTTAAAAATGTTCACATTGGATGATGACTTCAGCTCTGCTGGCAGTTTGTTCCACTTCTTTGCAGCATAACAACTAAAGGCAGCATCACCATGTTTACTGTGAACTCTGGGCTCCACTATCTGACCTGTGTCCATAGATCTGAGAGACCTGCTGGGTTCATACCTGACTAACATGTCACTGATGTATTCTGGACCAAACCCATTCACAGATTTATACACCAGCAGCAGAACTTTAAAGTCTATTCTGAGGCTGACTGGGAGCCAGTGTAAAGACTTTAAAACTGGAGTAATGTGCTCTGACCTCTTTGTTCTGGTTAAGACCCGAGCTGCAGCGTTCTGAACCAGCTGTAGCTGTTTGATGCTCTTTTGGGGGATTCCTGTCAGAAGACCATTACAATAGTCCAGTCTGCTGGAGATAAAAGCATGGACCAGTTTCTCCTGATCTTTCTGAGCCATTAAACCTTTCACTCTGGAGATGTTCATTAGGTGGTAGAAGGCTGTTTTTGTGATAGATTTGATCTGACTGCTGAATGTAAGATCTGAGTCAATCAGAACACCAAGGTTTTTGACTTGGTCTTTAGCTTTTAAAGATCGAGACTCAAGATAATTGCTGACAGCAGTCCTCTTTTCCTTGTTACCAAAGACAATCATCTCCATCTTGTCATGGTTTAGTTGAAGGAAGTTTTCACTCATCCAGCAGTTTATTTTTTCTAAACAGTCACACAACACCTCAATGGGACCATAGTCATCTGGGTTCAGTGATAGATATAGTTGTGTGTCATCTGCATAGCTCTGATAATCAACCAGCATGAATCTAGCATGAATTTAGCATGAATCATGGTCTGCTGTACCTCGTAAAGGGCAGGGTTTTGTTTTATTATAGATTGGCTGTTATGAGCTTTGTTATGAAGATAATTTTAACATTTAATAATAATAATAATCAAGGGGTACAGCCTTAATTTAAGCCGAACAAGATGAGAAACAAACTAGATGACAGATAATGGTTTTAGTGTATTTCACAGCTGATTTAAGACATGGTTAAGTCATTTAGTAATTAAGAGCGTAATTGTAATTGACTTTCAGGTGGATGAAAATAACTGTAATTGAATTGTAATTGAACATGGATAATTTAAGATGTAATTGAAAAATGTAATTGACCTCAACCCTGACTCGCTCAGATCCTTGCCAGAACAAAACCTGGTCCTGACCAGGTTAGATGTTCAGCCTAAGTAACCATGGTGATTTAGCTCCATAAGACGTTAGCCAGCTTCGTAGTGTTGGAATGGATTATTATTCATGGTTTATTATTGTGTGTAATACTATAATTATATGTCTTTATACTCAATAAATATATTCAACGTTCTCACTGCCTATTCTTTGGAACAAACAGTTTCAGAACATCTGATTTCAACTTCATCATAATCTAACAAAAACACAAGCAAGTGCGTAAACGATGAGATTAATCAGATCTAAATAAGACAATCAGATTAACACTAAAAAGTCAGCTTGATCCAAAGTGTACAGAATCTAAATCATTAACAAATAAGAATAATTCTATTTTAAAAATTAAACTTAATACACGTTAAACAAATCATGTTCATATCCCTAAATAATCAAATAAAGCAGACCCAATAGACCCTAAATGATAAATATTAATAAGGAATAAATCAATAATCTTGTAGATAATTTGTATTGCTTTAAATTACCAGTAAATGACATCATTAACTACAGTAAGTGATCATGTGATTTCTAAATGTAAAACATCTTCTAATTTAAATAAATAGTGTAAGATTTAAAGGTTTAAAAACTGTGCTTTGACTTGTAAATGTCTTCCTGCATGTATGTCTTTATCTATGATGAGCTCATGTTTGACCCTGACAATCACTAATGTCTGACGTAGCACAACAAAAGAAGTCACATGACCCAGCCATGTGTCAGCCAAAGGAGGAGAAACACTAGATAACAACATGGAATCAAAATGCTAAGAAATCTAGGTTGGTGGCCCAGGGAGTGAGCAGACCCTGAGGCCCACAGCTGTGTTTTAGATGAGTGTCTGTTCTTCTATTGACTTGTTATTGTTGTTGATTCATTTTCTGTTCATCTCTAATAAATTGATTGATTGATTCAGCAAAACCTCTGACTATGTCTCTCTGTGTGTAATCTCAGGTACTGAACATGAGAGTTAGCTCAAAACTCTAACAATTGGTGACCCCCGACGTGCCTGAGACCATGAGACGACAAAGAGGTTCTGGACTCTGGAGGCGGAGCCAAAAAAGACGGTGAGAAGCACCTGTTACACAAGATTGTCACACATAGTAATGTGTGATATATTATCGTTTATGATTTATCGTCAAAAACATTCTCACCGGTAAGAATATGTCATCCCACGATATAAACGATAAATTCGCATGTGGGAAATTAGCGAGGGCCACGGACCATTTGTTCCTCAATTTAGCCAAGAATGACCCCCCAAAAAAACGTGTTCCACAGACCAAAACTGCCCCTGTTTGTCGTCAACAACTTCTTATTCTCTGGAGCAGAACGTTGTTTACGGAAGCTCTGCTGTGCACAGCCACGCCCCCTCACACACCGCTGTCTGTGTGTGTGTGTGTGTGTGTGTGTGTGTGTGTGTGTGTGTGTGTGTGTGTGTGTGTGTGTGTGTGGTGATGGTCTCAGCTACCTGAAGCTGCTGAGCTGTGATACATCATGAACCACTACTTGGTTAAAACCAGAAAACCATCAACAAAGTCAACCAATCCAAGTTCCTCCATCAGATCCACCCAAAGTTCTACAAACACGGGGACAGGGATGAACCTGGAGCAACGAATATGAACTGGAAACTCAACTAAAGCTAACTATGCTAAGCTAACTCACCGACACATTGAGCTAAGAGCTAACGCTAACCACTCCATATAAGGAACAAAGCAAGTAAAAAAACACGTCTTACTGTCATAAAACCACTGATTTGTTTATGATCAGATTTAATACTTTATGGAAGAATAAAAGATAAACATGTCACACGTTGTGTGAAATAAATGTTAGCATAAATGCTAACGTCACTATTTACTATTATTTAATGATATTTCACGTGTTCACAGACAAAGCTGGTCCCATTAGACTAATGTAACTATTAGGATTATTACACTAAATATACTGAATGATTAAATCATCAGCTTGATCTGGTTTAATTATAGGAAATCAGAGTTTTTTATCAATCATAACTTTATGTAACTCATTATCATTATTAAACAAGATTCAGCAGCAGTGAAAACACTAATAAAGTTATTTGTGCTTTTTTTTAAGAAAATCATTTCATTTTAAGTGATAAATAAATGACATACAATAACACTAATAGAGTGACACACATGCACTAATATAGTCTATAAAATATCAGCTCATGATGAGTCAGCAGTTATTGTAGCCTTTTCAAATGTGTCTAATGTTGATTTATTAACATTTATTTGTGTTTGTAAAGAACCTGTTTACACTAAGTTGTGAATTTATTTATGCTTTTTATTTAATCGTGATTTTTATCGTTATCGTGATAAATACAAGAAATTATAGGGATAATTTTTTTTTTTTTTTTTGTCAATATCGTCCATCCTTAGTACTTTCTGCTCAGATGGAAAAAAACACATAAAATGAGAAGAAAAAAAATCACAAAATTCTCTGGTAAATATTCTGAATATTCATTAAATGTATGTAATTGGAACGTCTGAGATATCTACAACTGAATTATTTGGTATTTTTTAAAAATGATTCATGTTTTCTGTAATTTTGACTTCATCCTGAGGGCCAAATTGGATGCTCCAAAGGGCCAGATTTGGGCCCCAGGCCTTGAGTTTGACACACGTGCTCTATGGGCTGAAACCTGGCTATTACATTTGAATGTTGCTATTGGCTGAGAATGATGCTTTGTCATGTTTATGGAGGCTTCTTACGTCACTGTTGGTCCCAGGGGGCCAAAGTTGTGGGCCGGCTTCCACCAACCACACACACTTTCAAAATAAAAGAACTAATGATGTGAGGAACACAAGAGTTATTTGAAATGTTTACGTTTTAACTTTTGTTGCCACGAAATGGAAACTTTTTAAATTCTGTTTTCTTCAGATTATTTTCTAAAAACTTGACAAATGTTGTGAAAAGAAGCCCAGATTTAATCGACCGCCCAATAAACAACAGAGAAAAGTGTGGATAACGTGACATTTGACCTGAATTCAAACTAAACATGAACACATGAACACGTGTGTGTGTGTGTGTGTGTGTGTGTGTGTGTGTGTGTGTGTGTGTGTGTAGAAGTACAGAGTGCTTTGATCACAGGCTAACACAGGTTTAGTGTCTTTGTAGACGTACACACCGTAAAGATGGAGTCAGGCTCAGCTCCAGAGGAACCATCCACACCCTCCAAGCTGCTGTGGAGAAGACACAGACACTCAGACATGCTGAGGAGCAGCTGGAGGAAAGCACAGGAAGCTCTGCTAACATCATGTTAACATCAGTAACAGTGGGTGATGTCCTGCAGAGCCACAGTCCAGTGAGTGTGGAGCAGCCTTTGGAGCTCAGCTCACGTGTGGAACATCTCAGCATGTTTCCACTGAACAGGAGAACAAGTCTGTTGGACTGAGGCTTTATTTGGCTTCAATCCTTCATTAATCTGAAGATCACACGCTGTCAAAGACTCACCTACACACTGGAGACCATTCCTACAAAGCCTTTTCTCTTTGACCTTTGTCAGCATAGATCTTTTAATGCTGGTGTTTCAAATGACCTGGACATCAGTCACTTTCTTTCTTTCATCACATCACACAGATGACTAGATTTATGAACATAATCAATAACCCTCTGACATGTCATAATCAATAACCCTGATACATGTAAAGCTACAAGCTCCATCGTGGGTCTCAGCTTCCTTCACAGCAGACTGCTCCAGATGCTAAACACATGTTTCTCTATCTGACTCCCTTGTTTTTCTGCTGCTTTTCCATCTACAGTTCAGAGTCCAAGAATCATTGTCTTCATCTTTCTGTCGACCCCCTTTTATGATGCTGTGTGTGTGTTTGCTTACACATTTATCAAGTCTAGTTTCTGGTTTACAGAATCTGACACCTTCACTGTTTGCTGAGATTTACATCAACACCACTTCAAATAACAAACAAAGTGCTGAGTCATGTTTACTGATGTTTTATCAGTGTGGAGTGAGAAGAACCTGGACCATCAGGAAGACAATAAACAACCTTCTTTATGTGGACTCACCATGGGTCAGTAGATGGACCTCCTTTGAAGTGAATGAGCCTGTCCATGGACTCGTTACTTCCAAAGGACTCACAGCTGGGTCCAGGTCCAGGTCCAGGTCCAGGTCCAGCAATTGGGAGCAGCTTCCTTGAACACACACAGACTGAGAGTGTAACACTAATGTACAGAGGTGTGAGTGCTGAGATCTGACGTGGTCTCACCTCTGAACATCTATAAAACAACATTTGAAAAACACACCCACAATAATGGTTTTAAATGATCAATGTTTGGGTGATAAATGTACAAACTGCAGCACATTTGATGCTGGTGCACGCTCACATGCACGCGCCTGCAAAGAGCAGCTGTGAGGTGAGTGAGACGATGACAGAATAAAAGTAAACTTATAAACTCTGTCTAGAAATATTTTGTACAAACTGTACAAGACAAAAGTTTATTGCTATATTTTAACTGTGTCAAAGGAGAGCCTCATTAAACAGCAGCTGGAGTTAGCACACATGCTAATCACTGTTAGCAAAGACAGAGCAGCGTAACTAGCTAACGTTAGCTTCTCTTCTTTGTTTGAGAACAATGTCATGATTTCAGGGCAGAGAATATTTATCTATGGAGAAGAAAACTGGATAATGAGCTAATGGAAGAGATGACGGTGTGTGTGTGTGTGTGTGCGTGTGCGTGTGCGTGTGTGTGTGTGTGTGTGTGTGTTGATCATAATGTTGTAGATGTTGTAAAGAAGTTGTAACATTAGTCAAAATCTAGGAGACTAAGTTATCTTCCTAATTATTAATTTAGCACCATTTTAATAAAATATATTAACCTTACAGTAGCATTTGTAAAAATTTTGTTTACAATATTTTGTGGGAAAAAGTGAAATTTCCATAACCAATAAAAAAATGTTTGGAATAGTTTTTTAATAGTAATTGATGTTAGGGATGTAACAATTAATCGTAAGGCAGTTAAAAATCGATTCATAGGTGTCACGGTTCACATCGATACTGTGAAAATTGAATCGCAGTACTTTTTTTAAACAGCAGATGGCACTATATATATTTATCCTTCTCTTGACCAGAAGTGTCAAGAGAAGTGTCTGGCCGCCTTCTACTCTTAAACATGTTTATAAATGGGCGGCAGTAGCTCAGCCAGTAGAGACATGGGTTGGAAACCGGAGGGTGGCCGGTTCAAGTCCCAATGCGGACCAAAATACAGAAGTTGTTCTGGTAACTGGAGAGGTGCCAGGGCACTTGAGCAAGGCACCAAACCCCAACACTGCTCTGGTGCGCTCCCTTCATTGGTGAAGCAGCCCCACTCTGACATCTCTCCATTGATGAATGTCCACAGGTCCTGTTTGTGCATGTGTGTGATTCGGTCCTGTGAGAAGCATGTCCTTAAAAAAAAACAGTGTAACAAAATTTCCCTTCAGGGATTAATATAGTAATTAAAAATAAATAAAAATAAAATAAATGATTCCTTTCCCCTTTAGCACCGAAAGGGTATCTGTAATATTACGTGAATATCTGTAAGAGTCACGTTTTTCTATCAGCTCTGTCTGCTAGTGCATAGAATCTCTTCTTCACTGCAAGAATTTCTGCATGCCAACCGACCACTGGGTCACTGGTTCAAACAAATATCTGCCATAAATACAGTGAATTTTTTTTTTTTAAAAGTCCAATTGTTAAGGCACAAAATACATTTTCAGTTGCACTTTTAAAAAGAAAAAAGTTAAATTATGCAGTTTTGCATTGTTTACTATAGAACCAGAATTTAAATGAATGGGCTTCTTCTTCATTTGTATTATTCCTTTATTTAGTTCATTCAAGATTTATGTTTTAGTTAAATTGCATTGTTTTGAATAGTTTATCAAGGTATTTTCTAGTAAAGGAATATTTTTCAGTCATCATTTGTCTACAGTCCCATTTTGTAAAATAAATCGTGAAAGAATCGTATCGTGAACCCAGTATTGTGAATAGTGAATCGTTACATCCCTAATTGATATGAAATTTAATTAATTGGGGCGACCGTGGCTCAGGTGGTAGAGGGGTTGTCTGCTGATTGAGAGGTTGGGGGTTCAATCCCAGTCTATACTGGTCTATGTGTTCTTGGGCAAGACACTGAACCCCAAGTTGCTCCCAGTGGTTGACCTTGCATAGCAGCTCTGTCCCATTGGTGTGTGAATGTGAGTGTGAATGAGCTGATATGTAAAGTACTTTGTGACCTCTGTTTGTGAAATGTGATATAGAAATAAACATTATTTACTAATTAAAATAAACTTTAATTCATAGCTTATACACACACACACACACACACACACACACACACCTCTGAGCTTCAGTCTGGATCTCATGTTGTTCCTTCACCGTGTCCTGATCCATCTATCCACGTCACGAGATGATGAGCCAATAATATGAGTCAGAGACAGACAGCGCTACCTGAGTTACATAATAAAGAGTTCAAACACATATTAGAGAAGATAAAAGATGTCAAAGCTCAGAAGTTTAACAGAACACTGACTGGATGAGAGTTAGTGCCACACACTGTGATGCTAACGCTAAATGCTACTAACTTGTGGTCACACCAGCAACGCTTTATTTAAAATTTAATTTAACATTTTAAATTATACTAAACCATTTCAAAGAGCTGATTTATGTTTATTTTTAATGTCTTTCCACCAATCTAGTGAAACTATTGGTTTTTTTTTTTTGTTTTTATTTCCTTTGATTTATTTTTTATTTAATTTTACATTTTTAATTCCACTGACTGAACCAGTGGTATTAGGAGTCAGATTGTGTATTCTTTATTTACTAAGCTAGAGAAGCTGTTTTTTTCCTTTATTATTTAATTTCACATTGTTAGTTGCACTGACTGAACCAGTTAAATGTTGCTTGACAAAGCTAGATAAACTATTGGTTATAGATTGTTGTACTGGTGCAGAGTTATTAAATAAACAAGTAACTCACTACATTTATATCTGTTTATTTGTTTAATAATAATACAAAAGACAAGTTTAAGTCAAGTCTGATACATAAAAGAAGGATCTTAGTCTTTTCCACACAATGAGACAAACCATTTGTTTGGTAATTCATTCTTATTTATGTATCACATCAGTATCAGCCAATAGGAAACGCCAGATATCGGAGGTGAAAAAGGAAGATTGGTGCATCCCTAGTCATAATAATAACAGAGTAATGTCAGCCTTTATGTACAAAACTTAGTAAAGTGTGACCTCATTTTCTCCTGTGGACCAAATCAGATGCTCTGAAAGGCCAGATTTGGCCCCTGGACCTTGAGTTTGACACATGTGATGTAGAGTTTTCTCCAAGGTGAATGTCCAATATACAGTATGTTCACATTTGAGTATTATTTTTCTTTGTCTTTGTGCTATGCAGTGCTTGTCTTTTCCTTTGTGTATCACAATAACACAATGGTCCGTCACTAGTTTACAGTGTGGCACCAGTATGTGGACAATGTCACCTTTGGACTTTCACCCAAGGAAATATAACACAAGACACTCAGGCCTGTAAAAAGTTATAAATTATATAAAACATATCATAAATGCCAGAAATTATTTGAACAGTTTCACATCAAACTTGTTGAAATCGGTTGGAAAATGTGTGATAAGTGAGGATACAGGTGCAGGCCCGTGTCGCTCTGCATTAGCTAGCATTAGCATTAGTCTAGCATTAACTTAGCATTATTCTAACATTACCATTAGATAAGCATTATTCTAACATTAGCATTAGCTTAGCATTAACATTAGCTTAGCAATAGCCTTACGTTAGCATGAGCATTTTCCTGACAATTACAATAACCTAGCATTAGCAATAGCCTAGTATTGACATTGACCTAGCATTAGCTAAACATTGTCCTAGCAATAGCTGAACATTAGCATTAATGTTGAAATGGGTTGGAAAAAGTTGAAATTGTTTGAAAAAGTTTGAAAAAGTTGAAAAAGGTTGAACTTTTTCAAAAGTTTGAAAAAATTGAATTGGGTTGAAAAAGTTCAAAATAGTTGAAATTTTTTGAAAAAGTTGAAAAAATTGTAATGGTTTGAAAAAGTTGAAATTGTTTGAAAAATTTGACTAAAAATGACTGCAATATTTAGATAAAAGCGTGGGAAAACTGTGCTGACATTTGACAAAAACACATAAAATGAGAGAAAAACTCCAACGATTCTATTACGTTTCTATAGTAACATGATTAACATAAATGTCCAGTGGACATTCATTGACCAATTGTTGCTGCAATGCTAATATGTCTAAAAAATCTAAGGACTAATCTTAGATATGAGGAAGTGATGAAATCAACTGCAATGGCTTTATTTGACCACCAGGGGGCAAACTGTAAGAGCAGCAGCTACAACATGACATTCCTTTACGACACATAAGTTTCATGTTTGACCACAGGGGGCGCTCTGTTTCAATGAGCCTAGGATACAACACAATGTTTATGCTGGAAATAACATTCTGTTGTTCATCTTTCTGAGCTGGTTAAAGAAATACAATAGAATAGAATAAATCTTTATTGATGGTAAATTCACTTGTTGCAGCAACACGATTAAACAAGAGCAGACGGTAAAAAACCAAAGTAAATGCCAACATAAATGTATTTATTCCTTTCATGAAAATACAAACCAACATAGATTCCCCATGTACATCAAATAATATCACAGTCCAAATGAAACAAATACAAAATAACAGTGGAAAAATATAAAAAGTGTAAGTCAGACATAAATGTACAAATGAAAAATGAATTAAATGGGTTTCAGCTGCATCTCCAACAGCTTGAAGTAAAAAAGGTAAAAATGTGTAAATGATCTGAGGCACAATGTGGAAAATGTAGTTATTTTATTAAAATTAGTTATTCTTTTAGATTTGATTTTTATTAAATCAAAATTAGACTGAGTATTTATCTAATTACTAATTATTATTTTATGTGTTGTAAAAGGATGGTTGAATAAATGTCAATATCTTAAACACCAAAACTTCACAGTTTTACTTTAATTAAAGGTTAAGATAATAAGTAAGAGTAGCAGTGACTTAAAAAACACTATTTTTATACATTTCTGCAATTGTTTTGTTTTCATTACATTTTATAGAAAATAATCATGTTCATATTTTACCATCCACTAACACCTTTAAACTAATCATTAAACAACTTACATGTTTGTACAATTTAACAAGTTTGTGGTATTTAAATAAATAAAAAATAAAAAAAACCCCACTTTTTCAAATCCCACTTAGTTTTTCCTTTAACCTGAACCTCAAAATAAAATCTGCCTGAACTGAAACTCTGTTTCCCTAAAACACAGACACAATAAGAAAATCTCTCTTTGTAGCCGTGCCTGTGTCGTCATTTCGGAGCCACAGTGTTTTTACAAATGTATTATTTGTGGTTCATGAAAACAAATTTCACAACCAACAAGTTGCAGACATGTTTAGCTCCGCCTTTCTCTCCTGCTTGTGTGTGTGTGTGTGTGTGTGTGTATATCACACACGTCACTCAGTCACATTAAGGAAGGTTGTGGTCATTATACAGGATGGATTAAAGAATGAATAAAGGATTGTTTTATCCTGTTCTCCTTGTTATTATCACATTATAAAAAAGATTAAAAATACCAGGAATTAGTGCTGGTCTCCAACGGTCTTGACGGAAAATCCGTCAGACCTTTAAAATGTTGGTCTCAAGACCAACACTGGTCTGGACTACTACAACACTAGATGATGATGATGAATGTTAGCAGCTACACTCACCTCTCTTTGAGTCCAGAGCTGACAAACAAAAGTTGAAGAGTCTGCTCTGCTCTCACACTCTGTCCTCTTCTCACGCTGACTCATCAGATCATCTATTATTAAATAAGTAATGAACCATCAATGCTGTTTGACCAGTTTGGTGTTTCTGGGTTGGAACAGCGATGAGGAAACAAACACTATCAGCCTCAGGTTTACTTTATCATCTCCTTTCCTTTGGAAATATCCTTCCAGCATGAGCGTCAGTAGCACCACCAGGATTTTGATTGTGGGTGGGCTTCCAGAAAACTGGATGATCCAGTTAAAATAAGCTTCTTTCTACATTCACCCATTAACAAGTTGTTACTAGTCATGTTGGTGTGAAGGGGGGGCTATGGGAGGACTTGATGGGGAGTGGGCGGCTGAGCTGATGGTAACTAGTCACTCATAATGTTACTTAAAAAGGCTTGAGCACTAACTTTATTGATTTCATTGCATTCCTCGCTGGTGTGGAAGCAGCCTGTGGGCGGGCTTAGGAGTCCAAACGTGCGGTACATGTCTGTGATTGGCTGATAAACTTCACTCAAAGTTACTTATTGGATTAAACTGTTATGGGGCGCAGGTCTGAGGCTCAGGAAATAGATTTAAAAGATTTATTTTTAAAATAAGAAATGTCCTGAAAGGAGGAAGAAAAAAAAAAACAAAAAAAAAAAAACAGGATACTCACAAAAATCTACCACTGCTGGACAGAACTGATAATTACTAACACTGACTCAAAATCAAGAACCAATGGGGAAAACCTAGACTAAACTAAGGCTGAAAGAGCAGGGAGGCTGAACTTAGTCCAGAGCAGGAGGACAGGAGCAGAGTGGAGAACAGGCTGTAGAGGTGTGTGGTGGAAGCTGGGATGGTGATCTGTTTGGGTTGGCGGCAGAGATTCTCAAGAGGGGAACTTTGAATATTCCAGGGGACAAGACGAGATGTCGGAGGCTGGAGGAAGCTGGTCGGGAGGATTGCAGGAGGAGCTGAACAGGGGCGGTCACAGAACTGAAACAGAGGAGAATGAATGGGATTAGCCTTTAGCTTCAGGAATCCGAACAGAAACACACAAAACGCTTAGAAAGTGACTGAGAAAGTACTACGGTCCAGCCTCAAATGGTGGTCACAGGCCAGGTAAATATAGAGAGTGAAGTGAATGGAAGCAGATCAGGACACTCTCCACACAGGTGAAGTTAATCAGATGATCACCTCGTACCAGCCCAGCAGCTTCTGGAATCAACTCTGCACGCCCACCTGGAGGAAAACAGAGAAGAGGGGGATAAAGGAAGACAGGGAAATACTGAACTTATGTGGCAGCAGAGGTGGAGGGCGTGACAGAAACAGCTTGATAAAAAAACTCATGGGGAGTTCCAGTCAAAATTTCCCACTCGGAACTCAGAACCATGACTTCCTAGAACAAGTGGAACGCAGCATACTGTGTTTGAAATCCCTCACTACTCATCTCATGTTCCATTGGGTCAGAATGGTTGACCCAGGTCCCCAATACTAATGTTGTGGGTAATCAAATTTCACACAAAGGACATGTGCCCAAGCTTGGTCATGACTGCTTTGAAACATTTCCCATCATGCCTTGTGTTTTTGACCGGTGTCATTTAAGGTCATGTACACGGTTAGCATTTACAAGACGCCGTTCTAGGAAAAAGCTTATAACTCTAGAATGCAAAGTTCAAACTGCTTCATATTTGATACACATGATGACCGTACAGCCATAAACAAAACTCAAGAACCAATTTACCCATAATGCCTTGCGTTCTCAGAGGGCACCGCTTCTGTGGTCGTCCTACGCCAGCAGCTCTAGCGGCAAGACGACATGTTGTGTTGACTTCAAAACACTGTAGGATGAATCTTATTAGATGGAAGCACATTGCTATGGCAAATAGAGCAGGCTGTGAAAAGTGGGAGGGGCCTATCATGACACACGAAAATCCCTCGCCATAACTACGCCGTTATACGAAAACGCTTGCAACTCCAGAATGCAAAGTTCAAAGTGCTTCATATTTGATACACACGATCACTGTCCAGAGCTAAACAACAAACAACAACCAATTTACCCACAATGCCTTGCGTTCTCAGAGGGCGCCGCTTCTGTGGTCTTCCTACGCCAGCAGCTCTAGCGGCAAGACGACATGTCGTGTTGACTTCAAAACACTGTAGGATGAATCTTATCAGATGGAAGCACATTCCTATTGAAGAAACAACAGACTGTGGCCAGTGGGAGGGGCCTAAAATGTCCCTGGAAAAATCTTCGCCATCAACACGCTGTAATAGGAAAATGCTTATAAGGCTCCAATGCAAAGTTCAAACTGCTTCATATTTGATACTGTTATGGTCAATTATTATATTCATCATCATATCGTCAAATGTATGTTCATGTGTACAATTTGTCATGTTTTAATACATGACGACTCCATTACTCTTTACACTTTTGAACAGCTGAATCATGATTAAACAGTACAGATCGTATTATTCTCAGTGCAGCACAGTCTCTGCCAAGGCCAGAATCTCTGCTCGCATGCAGCACACACTATCATGGAGATAAGGGTGGCGCCACATCTTCCTCATAACATACACATCTTCATCATCCTCAAATCTTTCCACTATTGGGCATCTGACTCTCCCCTCCTCCTTACCCCAGAGTGGAACTTTGTATAAAAAGCTTAAGCTTTGAAACTGTTGGGCGGGGCGCGGCACTTCCTTCGGACGTCCGCCTGGACGGATGCTAATTTTGTTTTTACTTTGTTCCATCTTGTACCTTTTTACTTAGCAATAGAATAAACATTTTTTATATAAAATCATCAATGCTTCTCCTGGACTCCATCATTCAACCAGAGCAATGAATCATGTCTCCAAATGAGGTCAACCGTAAATTCAGCCGTAACAATTGGCGTCGACGAACTGAATCCATCTTCTGCTCTGTGGGGCATCGACCGTGGACCAGCACTGGGTCGACACACTTGAAGCCCCGGGGCTGGCCCGCGGTGGTCCGCCCTCGGACAGAGACTGGAGCACGAACCATCGGTTGAACCTCAAACACCAATTCGGACTAAGTTAAAGCTGCCTTTATAAACATATATGTATAAATTTTCATTTACATATATATTCGCTCTGTGTTGATTTTTTTTTTGGAACCAGTCAAGCATTGTATTGATTTTCAGCTTTGAGCTTTGATTTTGATCCTCAGCTGTTCTGTGTTTTGACGCAGTGAATAGCCATGAGAAAGGCTCAAATGGTTGCTTTTTAATGCTGTAGGTTCTCTCTGGTTTTCTTCGGGCTCGGATATTTTGTTTAGGCATAAAATACGGCTGGTCATTATTTACTTTGGTTTTGTTCGGACACCCACAGCCTGTGAGGTCCTGACCATAGATAGACGGGCAACCAAAGTTTCCAAAACATCCCAGCGGAGTTTTACTTCTTTTTTTTGTCTTTGTTTTTATTTTGTTTGAACGTGAATTGTTGTTTGGCTTTAATGCTTTCATTTGGACAAGTGTCAGCTTTCGGCTTCTGTGCGCCTTGATTTTTTTTGGGTTTTTTTTTTTTTTTTTTCTCTCGGAGAGAGAGTCTCTCACACACACATACACACACACACACACACACACACACACACACACACACACACACACACACACACACACACACACACACACACACAAGAGAAAGAGTGAGAGCCAAACACGCACGCACGCACCCACGCACAGAGAGAGAGAGGGAAGCCCGCGCACACACAAACAAGCACGCACGCACACGCACAGGCACTCGCACGGGCGCGCATGCACAGGCACGCGCACGCACAAGAGAAAGAGAGCCAAACAAACACACACGGGCTGCTGTGTTTCTGGTTTTTTTTCCTCTCAGAACGAGGACACATACACACTCAAAGGAAAGATAGAGGGAAGCACGAGCACGGGCGCACACGCACAGCCACACCCACACACAAGAGAGAGAGGTGGCGCCCCTCACTGGCCAGTTTAGTGCACTACACACTTGTGACACAACATTGTGATTTCTCACTTCTCCCCTGCCTACAGAATAGTGCCATTACACACAGACACTATTTTTATTTTAATTTTAAATTTTATTTTGATTTCATGAATGATGGGTTCACTCTAAAATGAATATGAGCAACACACACTCAAACACACACACACACAGATGAATACAGTATTTCATTTTATTTTATTTTAATATTACTGTTATCATCATTATCATTTTTTTTAATTTTTTTTTTATTTATTTATTTTTTTTATTATTATTCTGTTGTTAGTTTCTGTTGGCTTTGTGGTTGCCCCCCTGAAGAAACGACATCTTCAATGAAAGAATGAAATCACCTTCAACTCTTACGCTAATGAAATGTCAACATCATTCAAAGGACCAAGCATCAGAAGGAAATGGACAATCAAAGGTGTGTGACCTTTCAGGACTCAAGGACTCAACTCCCATTCAGCAAAGCAATGCTGAAATAACTCGCTCAGTCCCAAGTCAACTCTTCATCGTCTATGAATGGGCCGCATGCCAATGCTGGATTAACACATCCTGCCCCATCATCAAAGACTGAGAACCTGTGGGCGTCGGAGTGGACACTCCCCCACCAATGAGTTGCGAGTTAAATGCCACGACTACTGCCTGAATGATGGGCAGCAACTGCAGACTGGTCACACGTCTGCTGGAAATCTTCACCAAAAAAAGACACTGTTTCAAAAGCCACAAGGATACCAAGCCACAAGAAGTCCACCACAGCCTTTGGTGGTAGTGCTAAATCACTTTAGCCTTGAACTTTGGCATGGAGGGGGACAACTAGCAAATAGCCAACAAGCTTCTCCTTCGCACAATACTAACCCCTCTATCTTCTGACTGTGGACTAGATTATTTTGTTTTCATTTATTCTCTCACACGCAGACAGACCAGACATACAGTCACACACCCACATTCATAACTATGAGAAACACAGGACCACCAGAACCCTTCTGTTTGCCACATGAGACCATGTGTGCCCATCATTTATCTTTGCTCATTTATTTACACTGCTTCTGCCTTTATGAGAAAAGAACAAACAAAGGGGAAGAAAATAGTGTTACTGATAAGGTTGTTTTTGTTTGCTTTTCTTTCATTTATTCTCTTGTTAAGGGGAGGCCCCCACAATGCAAGATATGTTTACATCCGCTGAAGAAAGAGCCCTCTGTTGCCTCAGCTTTTGGAGCTGAAGTTTTAATTTTTTATTATTTTTATTGGCCATGATTTTTTTTGAGCTCACACGTTTTTCTCCTTTGTTATTTCTGAACGATTCTTCTTTTTCTCTTTTGTTTTTACTCAATTTCAGAAAAATTGAGACAGACATTGAGGACTGCAGCCTCAACCAAGTTTACATTTTGACATTTTTTGACCGATACCCTCGTAAACAATCTGTACCTTACCCTTTTTGAAGCTGCTTGCGACAGACAGCCTAGTTCAACATTCATTGTTTTCATTTTGCGCGCCTCCCCCTTACCGCGTCGGACTGTCTGGCAGGCCCAAAGCCACTCGACAGCAGGGGGGGGTACCAAATTTTTCCTGAGAAAAAATGTCCCAATAGTCGCTATGAGTACATAGGCAATTACTTTTCAAACAAGAAGTCCTGGTTTAATGTGCAGAAAAAGGATAAACCTTGCTAGGGAAAGCACTCTTCGGGGGATAGTGGTCCACCTGATTTGATACATGCTTGGTAACCGAAGACCGTTCTGAACAAATTTCTACGTTCCCTTTGAGTGAGGGTTATTAGAGGTTGCGTGCTCCGTTCAATCTTAGAAGTGCCCAAAAAAAGTCCTGACAGTCTGCGTTGGTTTATAATTCTCCTGCTAATTCGGAGGGTTTTTTTAATCTCCGGAGTAACGAGTGGTCGAGTTTGAAATTTTCCCTAGCTTTATATTTTAAATAAAGTCACAGGTTGAGAGGTTACCCTTCCCCCATACTCCTCCCAGCTTTATATTTTTCTTAAAGTCAGAAGTTGCAAGGTTCCCTGGAAATTCTCCCTACTTTATATTTTCATAAGGCCAGGTTGAGAGGGTCTCCGGCTAATTCAGATATTTGTTTTAAGTTTCTGGAATTTGCAGCTGTTGAGAGTTTCCCCTGGTTGCAGACCGGGGTTGAGTTTGTTGTTAGGCATGGCCATGCGATTCCTGCCTGATCAGCAGATGAGCAGACTGTCAGTACTACCAGGGGCAATAATCTAAGTGTAGACTCCGCCAAGGCGGAAGTAAAAAGGAGCGTACCTCTTAGTAATCAGACGATACCAGTAAAAAGCAATTAATTAACACTAAAAGGTTGCCAAGCATGGGGGGGCAATAAGAGCTCATTGACCCCGAGAGAGGAGGTGGACTGGCTATCGCCGCTGGTGGGTTAGATGAGACCTATATTCCACTTAGACACTATGCAGCAAAACCTTGTGAATGCATGGACGTGAAAATTGAGGCATGAACGTGTGCGGTGCATGAATGACTGAATGATGACACGTTACGTATGCCTGAGAGAACCGCGTTGTGAGTGCGAATGTGCCGTGGACGTGTCATTGAGTGATTGACCGATGAATGGCTGTTTGACTACACATGTTCCTCTGTTTCACCTTCTTTTCCTCCTGGGTTTTGATGCACTAGATCTTCTCCCTGTTTTTGCCAATTATGTAGTGGGGTGTTCAGAAAACACTGCTGCTTGTTAAAAATTATGGTTTTAGGCCTTGGGCTTTTTCTGGGTGTTTAAAAACACCAAACGACGTTTTTTTATATATGATACCACTTTCAGTGGAATGACTGGCTTTGACCTTGACTGACCTTACTGTTCATGTTCAGTGTCCATGTTTTTTGTTGTTATATGTGTATACTCGTTGTGGTGTGCACTTGTCTACGTCTTCGTCTTAGTTGTTGTTATTATGTAGCTTTTTCCAAAATACAGGTCGCTGTAAGGAGACGAATCAGATCCAACTAAAGAAAAGAGATATTTTAAATTATCCAGTTAAGTCTTAATGGTTTCCTCTCTTTCTGTTTCTGAGTGTTTCCTAACAGAAAATGCCACCGCCTTCTCGACTCCGATCCTGCCTCCCTTCGCCGGCATGCCTGGTCACTGCTCTTATGATGAAGGATGAGAATTAAAGGGAAGTATTGTCCATAACTGTAACTGGGAAGCAATGGGGAAATAGATTGAAATAGACACGTGACAATATGACATATTGTGGATGTTCTAACATAATATCTATTCCAGAGACTACAGAGACTTCCAATCCAACTGCGAAAGTGAGGACAGATCTTCAAATTTCCAAAGGGAGCATACAGTTGACCCTGGCTTTGACCTTTTAAGGCTGAGGAGGAGGAGGTCGAGGAGGTTGGAGGGCACAAAGGCAGGCGGACACAAGAGAGAGGAAAACGGAGACACATCCAAAATGATCAGATAAGTGATTTTCCAATGATATTTATCATATGGTTTTAAGAATCCAAATGTATTCTTATGTAAAAAAGGGAAGGGAGCGGGCCAACGTCCCTCTGATTTTTGATTTATATTTTATCATAGGAAAATAATATACCCCAAAACCCTCCGACCATTTTCTTCTTGTTCCAACAGCACTTAGTGTGCAAGAGCATAAAACACCTTCACTGGGTTTAGACACTTTTAAGGGAAAAATTAAGTGTACTCAACATTGGGTTGGTGGCCCAATCTGGGTCGCCTGAGATTTAAAAAAGGGTCCTCCTGAAATTCTTGATAATTGATTGAAATAAGAGATAGTTTAAAGTTAAGTAACTTCCAAGCATTTAAGGAAGCTCTCCAAACCGTGCTGGGGCTCGTCACCCCTACGAATGGGATAAATACAGAGAGCAAAAGACAATATGATTGTTCGACTCAACTTAACTTTAATTCTGTCTAACCTTAAAGGGCCAATAATCTTGCTAAACTCTGGTTCAGACACAGAATAGGAGACACTTTTGCCACCAATTGACCTTCAAAATTAAGTAAATTACATCTCAAATAATAATTATGAGGGAAAATAATGAAATAAATGAACTGACAAATTCAGCTCTATGAAAGAATTAGGCTATGTAATTAGGTGTGGAGTGTTAACATTATTCAGAATAAATAAAGGATAGAATAAGATTTCTCCTTCACAAATAAGAGATAGAAAAATAAAACAAACAATTTAAATAAATAAATAACATTATTTATTTATTTGGTTAAACTCATTTAGCTTTCTCACATCTCCATGTCTCCCAATTGTATGTATTCATCTTGAGAAGACATGTAATCACACTCCACACTTCTCCGTCTGACTTGCATGTCCTTGTAAACAGTGGTTCTCAAATTGTTGCTTCTCACCAGGTAAGTAGATGTACCACAGATAATCACTGCAACTCCAGCTATGCTTCTTCTTACTCCAGGAAAAGAAAATCGAATTAATACTTCCTGCTTTTCTTTCAGCCTCATATTTTCCCACTCGCGTGCGAATGGGCTACAGAGCTAGCATGGCTAAAAGCTCACTAACCCACACCTAACCATTGTGTGATTGTGCAGCAGCACCTTTTAGGATCTGAAAAGCTCTCAGATCCTGACCTCTGACCTGTCTCTGCCTTCCTGGCCATACTAACTATTCATTTAGTTAAGTTAACTAAACCTAACACCCCTAAAACTTT
>NW_021145152.1:0-21675 GCF_900634775.1 Gouania willdenowi
CTGATACTTAGCATTAAAGAGAAGATACTAGATCTAGCTGATACTTAGCATTAAAGAGAGCTAGCTGATTTAGCATTAAAGGAGCATAAGAGAGCTAGCTGATACTTAGCATTAAAGAGAGCTCTGCTGATACTGCATTAAAGAGAGCTAGCTGATACTTAGATAAAGAGAGCTAGCTGATACTTAGCATTAACGGCCATGCTAGCTCTGTATCTCACAGGCTAAAGCCTGCCTTCCCTGCAGCAGTCGTTAGACAACGTGATTATAAAGACAGATTAACGGGTGAGAAACATGGCTGTGCTGCTCTGGTGCTATTTTTCTGTTGTTTGTTGCTAAAAGGAAGTAGTAGCTCTATAAAAGTCTTTAGGATGAACTGAGATAAATATGATGCAGTGTTTTACATGTATATACTGAGTTTATTATGTATGCTGATGTTTATATATTAAAAAGTGTTAAAGTTATAAAAAGTATTTTAGAGTGAAATTATATTTTATAAATGTTGAATGACTTTATTTTAGCTCAACTGTGAGTTTAAGTATGTTAAAGGGTGAGTGTGGTGTGGTTCCTCTCACACTAGTAGGCCTATAGTGTGGGAGAAATTAAGCATACTACTTTAATACCTCTGAACTACATTTTTATACTGTTTTATGTATATATGTTATTCTGATTTTGATACGGTTATGATATTTTGAATGTAAATGGTTACTTACCATAATTATTACTGGAATGCTGTTCACATAAGCAGTTAGATTTGAGTAATTGAATGTTGTACAACAAAATCTGAAGATTTATTATGTTATATAATTGTAGATTTATGTGTGGAGTCTGATGCATTTTTGACATTTACACTTTAATGATGCATCAGAGTTGATTTTAATAGATATGACCTTATTTTTAGGTCAGGTTTTTTGAGTGGACGAGAAAGTCCAAGGACCAGGAAGAGATCCTGGTTGAAAACTGATGGTGAGTAGGAACCTGGAAGAGAAGACACCTACACGTACACACTCACACATACAGTATATACACATCACCCTTCAAAGAAACTTTAAGAACAGCTGCACCTGCAACTATTTTCATTTTTTAAGGCCCAATGGACAATTCTTATTTTTGTTAGTTCAGTGTGCACACTTTTATTTTAGTTTTGGTATCTGAATCATTGTAATAATACATGAGTTGCTACTCAACAGTTATTCCTTGTTTGACTCATTATTGCTGCTCATCCATAGAGCTCCTAACCAATCTGGGTTTGCTGATAACTAGTCCAACTTGATATTACACTGTAATAACTTTTATCATTGATAAATTGGGTTACATAGGCTATTCAAGTAGAAGTACTGTTACTTGATTAAAATTGTATTCAAGTAAGTCATACATGAAGTACTGAAATACAAATAAAAAGTAGCTCAATTCATTCCCCTTGCATACAGTAAACATCACATGTATAAACATAAAAAAGAAGAGACTAAATCTTGCACAATTAGAACAAAGGCATCTGTATAAAATAAAAGCTTTGTCACAATGTACAATTCTTTTTTTAAACAAAATAACACCTATGAATTCAATTCAAAGCAAAAACTATTCTCAGGCTCTATGTATAACTACATTTATAAGCAATAAAAGTGTGAAAATAATAAATATTCAACACTGTTTTGACGACATACATTACGTTTAATCTGGTTGGTCGATTTAATTGTTGCCTGTTCATTTCATTTTTTGTAGTTTCACTATATACGTTGATCATTTTAAAACAAAAAAAATCATAATTTACTCGGTAACGGTTGGTGAAGAAATGTAAGGAATTACTGATTTAGAAATATACTCATAAAAGTAAACGTACCCATAAATGTAACTCATTTACAGTAACGCGAGTACTTGTAATCCATTACTTTCACCTCTGTTTATGCCTTAATTACCATGACTCAACAAAGTGTCGTCTTTAAAACCAAAAGGTTGTCAGATCTTTTACAATATTTGTGCATTTTTGTATTGTTGTGTCTATACATGGAGGGAGGAGCTAAAGAAGAATATCTGTTATTGTTTGTCAGGCCAACAGTAAAATGTGTTCTATCAAGACTCACTTTATAAAAAGATCATATTTGCTCTCAGGCTTTCAAAGTGTACTTTTATCAAACTCAGGTTATCATCAATTCCTGATTCAAAGCTAATATGATCTCAACCCTGTTATGAGTTGTTGTTTTACTCCTTTTAAATAGTAAAAGGACACGAGAGGTTGGTAAGATCCTTTCTTCACTAAATATGGACTCACTAGCAACATCTAGTGGACACATTCTGTAACTACACATGTCACAGATAATTGTGGCCTTTACATTTTAAAATTACCAACTTACACTTCAGATTATCCATGTTCAATCATAACTCAATTATGATTCAGTGACCAGCATTTTTTACACTTACAATTAAATTATGATTGTTTTTGTATCCCCTGAAAGTCAATTATGATTCTCAATTAGTAAAGTTCAATTACAGTTAATCACAAAGTGGTAAATTTACAGGCCTGTTATTTTGTATGTGTCTGTATGGTGTTGTTTTAGCATCATTACATTTACATTTTAGTTCATTGATTAGAATATCTTATGTAAACTTAGGACAAGAGTTGGAATTGAACTATAAACTCTTAATGTTATTACTGTATATCCTAACCCTTCTAACCATTACCACCTGTATGGTGTGAAGACTCACTCACAGGTAGCAGGAAAACCTAATATTAAACATATTTGGATAATTATTAACTACATACAGTATGTGTAAGCCATGGATCTGTAACATTAATCCCCAGTTTTGTGTTTAATTAAATTATAACTTACATTTTTTATAGAATTACAATTAGAAAGGCAATTTTCTGAAGTCAATTCCAATTCAATTATGATTACAACAGCAACATATTATTTTTCAATTACAATTAATGATATTTACATCATAACTGTAATTAATTATCAATTACAATTATAATTATTGACCCCGTGACCCTGAAAAAAGTGGGTCAGAAAATGGATGGACCATCGAGAGAGTTTTTTTTTTTTTAACAATTGTTTTTTTCGATTGTTATTTTTGTAATTGTTGGGTGTAATAATCAAAATTGTAATCGAATTTCAAATAATTGAGCAGCCCTACTCCAAAGGTGTCATAATTTAGTGAACGACACTTAATGACAGCCTTCATAACACCTTATTAATGCTAATGAGAGCATGGGGTGCTGGATCAGCAGCAGCCAGGGTGGGCTCATGGTAGGGGGAAGAAGTGTGAGGGGGGTCTCCGTCTAGGGAGACTAGGACCAGGACTGCAAACATAAGGGTTACCTGTGCTGCTCC
Organism: Gouania willdenowi; assembly: GCF_900634775.1. Lineage (NCBI taxonomy): Eukaryota > Metazoa > Chordata > Actinopteri > Blenniiformes > Gobiesocidae > Gouania > Gouania willdenowi. Next base: position 3,330 of record NW_021145152.1, read on the forward strand.
AGCATTTAGACAGAGCCACAGGGCTGTAAAACAGTGTCAGACAGTCTCCAACAAACTAAAAGCAGCCTACGACCAACAACAGGACAGTCTGAAATGAAAACTTAACAGACAAGCTGAGACAAGTTCAACATAAGACACTAACACAGACTACGATTGTTACAGCGGTGCATCCTGGGAGCTCACGTCCCATATCAGAGGAGATCTGGTGGTGCCTACAGCCAACACGCCTGAGGAGGTGGGATGGAAGAGCAGCAGCTCCAGCCTACCAAGTCCTGGATGCAGGGTGAGGTCTGGACTGCTCCTGGTCAGGATCACATAAACACCACAGCTTCACCAGTAAAACTGTTGTTTTTGGTCTAAATTATGGATTTTAATTCTTCATATTTATAAATAATTGTTCATCAATTGTAAAGTAAATTGCTCTACACAGTGTCTATGTGTTTGTAATTGGTCTGACACTGTAAGCTCCACCCCTGTCACAGGAGCGTGTACGTAGCCTGTTTGACATCACCAGGGTTACATTAGTGAGTTTATATTGTGCTTCATAGTCCAGCTTCTGTCTGATGGAGAATGTTTGGTTAGGTGAATCCAGCTAATGGAGATAAATCCAAGCTTCACTTATCTAGCTTTGTAGTATAGGCCCTAAATGTTCAATCTAAATGTTCAATCTAAATGTTAAATCAGTCACAGAGTGTAAAGCTAAATCATATAAGGTTGGCTGGTCAACGCCTGTCAATCCCCGCCCACACTCCACACACCCCACCCTCCAAGGTCTTCTGTATCCTTGATGTCTTCATCACTGACATTCAGCATGTCGGTACTCTCAGCGAATTTAGATTTAGATTTAATATTTAGATTGAACATTTTGATTTAGATTCAACTTTTTTTATTTAGATTTTTTTTTTCATGTTTACACATTTGTAACAATGATATAAAACAAATCAAATGAAAGAAACATCTATTTCTGAAGGACAGAAAGGTTTGTGTGTGTGTGTACCTAATAACATTATTTGTTCTATATGTTTGATATTAGGCTGAACTGTGATCAATAGATCAGCTCACTGACTTTATCTTATGAACACACAGTCCCAATGGTTAGACATGTGTTCAGTAGACCAATGACCTCTGGAGTTTCCAAGGTGAAACATGTCAACGCTTTGGATCCAAAGGATTGAAAAGATGTGAAAAACTGCAGCTTTTTCTCCTTTATCCTAAAATCACAAACTACATGTGATTATTGTGGAGATAGTTTGTCAGAAAGCAGACGATAGACCTTCACAGTTGAGTCTGATCTGAGTGTTTGTAGATCAAATAAATCATGTGAGTACAATGAGTGTGAGAAAAGAACGTGAGCAGCGTAAACACAGCAACAGAAGGAAATATGAATCAGGTGGGATGTAGAAGTGGAATGGAAATACCAACTATTTACTAATGCTGACGTTAATGCTGCTTAGGCCACAGATTGTCATCTACACCAGTGTTTCTCAAATGGGGGTACGCCATGCCACTACAGGGGTACTAGAGGGAGACAATGACATTTACAGTGATTTCAACTCAATAAAAGACACAGATGTCTAAATATAATACTTCATTATTAAATAAAAAAACACCTAAAAGTAAATGAGATGCTAAAAATAAATATAAAATGTAGGTTCTGGATCTAATGAAATAAGTGATGGATGTTGTTCTGAGGCCAACCCTGGGGTCAAACACAGGTTTAATGGTGTAAAATAGTGTAAATGTGTGATGTTTAATAACAGGATTATTGATCTCTCTCTCCTCCCTCTGATTGGCTCGTATCACTCAGGTGTTATAAAACATCAACTTTGGACCTGTTGCTCTCAGCTTTGGCTCCGCCCCACTTCCTTGTGTCCCAGCTTCTTGTCTGTGGTTAGTTAGTGGAGCAGGTGTGTAGTTTGGAACTGTTGTGTTTACACACTCAGAGACCAACAGCATTTTCTTAGTTGCTCTCAATGCTGCTGTTGCCCTTTGTTGCCTCGTTGCCCCACTTCACCTGCTGCGTTAGAGCTCACCTGTCCATTCAGTGACACCACCTGACAGGTATGTTTATCCTGTTCCTCATTTCCCATTAGCTACGCTATGCTAAGCTACGCTACGCTAAGCTAGTGTTATTAAAGAGGTGGAGACGCTGCTGCTTTGCTTTGCTGTGATTCCTGCAGTCAGGGGCTGTTCTAGTAATTTGGAGGCCCCGGACAAGGGTGTCCAACTCATTTTAGTTCAGGGGCCAAATACGGACCAGTTTGATCTCAAGAGGGCCACAGATTTTATGCTGGAAAACCAGTCATTTCAACATTAGTGTGTCATAGTTTGTACTTCTACGTATACATAAAATACATAAATAGTGCCTTGCATGGCAGTCCTGTCCCACTGGTGTGTGAATGTGAGAGTGATTGGGTGAATGAGCTGATATGTAAAGCGCTTTGAGACTGCTTCAGTGTGGTGATAAAGCTCTATATAAATCATGTCCATTTACCATTCAAAAATGTAAACTTCCATAGATTATAGATTCAGGGCCCACAATTTAAACAGTTTCAAGTATTTTTTTGTTTATTTTTACATCATTTGGGCTTCCAGCTCATAAAACCCATGAAAGTGTGCCTTTCATTCAGGAATCAAGGTCCAAGTGTTTGGAGGAAGACTGGTGAGGAACAGAACAGAACATTGCACCCCAAATCATGACTGACTGTGGCTCTCAAGCAGCTTGGGTTCTATTCCTCCAAACACTTAGACCTTGATTCCTGAATGAAAGACACTTTACTTTCATCAGAAAAGAGGACCATGGACCACAGGCCTGGTCTAGTCCTTCTTCTCCTCTTTTTTTCTGCAAAAACTGAAAAGTAAATAATGATTTCTTCACATTATTCTAATTTTTTGAATTCCTGTTTTCATGGGTTTTATGAGCTAGAAGCCCAAATTATGTAAAAATAAACAAATAAATACTTGAAATTGTTTAAATTGTGGGCCCTGAATATATAATTTATAAAAGTTTAACTTTTTGAATGGAATTATGGAACTTAAAGAACTTTTCCATGATATTCTATTTGTTTTTAGAAAGGGTCTGTACATAGATTGATGGAAAGGTACAGGTGATGTTATTTTACAATGTCTGTACTTGTGTTATGTTGATTCATTAACTACATTTATTACATTTATGTGCTAACTCATGATGACAGTCATGTATCGTATCATTTATTACTAATCAAAGGTCTACTGAAATCTTCCACGTTGTTTCAACTTTTTAAATTATTAAACTATGAATCTTTTTCCATCTACATTTTCAACATTTTAAACCTTCAACAGTGAACTTCAGCTGTTCATTCATTCTACACCTGATTTCAACTTTTAACATATTCATCTGTTTGTTCACTTTCAGATAAAACATTCAACACATTTCAGCTTTTTACACTTTTTCAACTCATTTCAAGTTTTATCAACTGTTTTTAACTGATTTCAACTTTTTCAACCCATTTTAACTTTTTCCAACTTTTTAAACCCATTTGGACTCGTTTCATTTTTTTTCACCTTTTTTAATCAATTTCAACATTTTTCCACTCTTTCAACCCATTTTAACTTTTTTCAACTTTTTCAACCCATTTTAACATGTTTCAACTTTTTCAACCCATTTTAACATGTTTCAACTTTTTCAACCGATTTGGACTCGTTTCAATTTTTTTCTCACCTTTTTTTAAATCACTTTCAACTTTTTCAAACCATTTTAACTTTTTTCAACCCATTTAAAAAATTTTCAACATTCTCCACAAATTAAAACTTTTTTCTCCTTTTTCAACCAATTTCAACTTTTTCAAACGATTTTTCAACCCAAATTTGACTTTTTTCAACTTTTTCAAGCTTGTTAATGCTTTTTCAACCCATTTAAAAAATGTTCAACATTTTCCACAAATTTCAAGTTTTTTCTCCTTTTTCAACCAATTTCAACTTTTTTCAACTTTTTAACCGATTTCAAGTTTTTCCACCCATTTCAAGTTTTTTCAATTTTTTCAACCTTTTCACATTTTTTAAAAAGTTTATTAATAAATAATAATGTTTATTTCAATTCATTATTGTGTCATAGTTTTTACTTCTACGTGAACATAAAATACTAAATGTGTAAGAAACAAACAATATACTGTATAATCAATCAGTGACAGATATCAGTCCTAACAGGATCTACACTTTACATTTCCTAGATTTTTTTGACCAGTTTCTATTTAATTAAGGGAAATTTGATATCATAAAGAACATGTAACAATTTTGAGTTTTTCCAACCGTTTAACATTAAAAATGACTGTTATTAATATCAAAATGAGGTCACGATCTAAAAAGGTTGAAACCACTGAACTAGTTACTGTTTATTTCCATTTATTTACTAAATGAGATGATTTAAAATGTGTGTTATCACTCATTCATTTCATCATTATGATCTATAGATGTTTTTAAGTAGTTTTCTCAGTAAAATGTTGAAGTGGGACAAAGGGGGGACTAGGATTCAGAAATGAGAGAAAAGGGAACTAGAACCAAAAAGGTTTGAGAACCACTGATCTAAATAACCAGTTTAACTGGGAAACACACGTCAATAATCTGTGTTCCCGTTTACAGCAAAGGTTGTATTTTTTACTCAGTGTTTGGTGTCAATCTAAAGACGATGTTTTTGTCTCATCAGCTGTTTTAGAAAGCATCATTGGTTCCAGAATGACAGCGTGGTACGGTAAACTTTGTGTCCAGTTGAGGTGAAAATGAAGTGTCTGGTGCAGACAAGCTTTGTAGGTTGTAGGAAGGACTAACATCTCCATGTTTCAGTCCCTCCACCATTTCACTTCTAATTTATGTGGTTGTTCAGACCTAAAATGCCTGATTTTACAGCAGCTTTTTCAAAAAACTGCAGCAAAAGTTGCATCATTTTGATGTTTTATTATTTTCTATAACTTTGCCTAAACTGGTCAATTTACCAGAAAACCTGGTTGCCTTTGAATTATTTCATAACAATAGAGAAAAAAGCTCAGATTCACAATAATTTAACAAGATATGATTAATTCATTATATTTTAAAGGTTTCCAGTGCAGAGAATATTACAGAGAATCAGTTTGTTTTAGTTTTTGAAACAAAAACTAAAAAATCCTAAAATGAATAAATGGTTCTTTTCCTGTGAGAATCTCATCAATGCATTCATGACTTTTGCTCCAAATACTTTTACTGTAGAAGAGTCTCATGTGTTCAGTCATTTAGGAACTTATTTTATACTGTTATTTATGAATTGGGCACTGCTTTCTATTTGAATTTGTGTTTACTTTTTCATTTTAGGACGTGATAGTAATAACTAGTTTTAATATAATAATATTTAAGGAGAAATTATTCCACATTTTCTAACCTATTAGGTGAACCAGTTCTGGTAGTTAATCATAAACAGCATAAAGCTGTTAAATTCCTGAGTCAGGTTTATGATGAGAAGTGATCACACACACACACACACACACACACACACACACACACACACACACACACACACACACACACACACACACACACACACACACACACACACACACACACACACACAGAGTGTAGACTTTAGACAATAGTCAATCATCAACTGCCTGATCAAAAATCATTGACTATAACATTATCATGGAAACACACTCCACACCCAACCCCTCGGGGTGGGGGTGGGGGGGTGGATGTTGGCGGGGGGCCATTGGGTTGGAGTTGGTGACGGGGAGCGCTGGGTCCTCAGCTCCTTGGGACTTTCTCGGGTGTGTATCTGGGGGGCAGTGGCTACCTCTCGGCTTGGAGTTGCTCTGTTCCTCAGACAAAGGTCTTCTCTGCCTTTTTTTTGCTGGCTCCGCCCTGATATAAGTTTGAGAAAAGTGAATTTGTAGACAACGGTGTGGAGCCAATGGGCTAGTCATAATCTAGCATTAGTTTGTACTGGGCTGTTATAAAGCTGTACGTCTTATCGCCGGGTCAGAGGCAGGAAAGTTCTAAGTGTTGTTTTCTGGCCAGAGACAGCGGGGGGGATGAAAGACCCCCAATCACCTTATTAACACTTGTATTACCCTCACAGGGTCTATGAGAATGATTTATTAAGGTGAAGTTACTTAGTTCTGCTTTAAATCAAAACACCTAAAAGTAAATGAGATGCTAATAATAAATGTAAAAAGTAGGTTCTGGATCGAATGAAATAAGTGGTGGATGTTGTTCTGAGGCCAACCCTGGGGTCAAACACAGGTTATATGGTGTAAAATAGTGTAAATGTGTGATGTTTAATAACAGGATTATTGATCTCTCTCTCCTCCCTCTGATTGGCTCGTATCACTCAGGTGTTATAAAACATCAACTTTGGACCTGTTGCTCTCAGCTTTGGCTCCGCCCCACTTCCTTGTGTCCCAGCTTCTTGTCTGTGGTTAGTTAGTGGAGCAGGTGTGTAGTTTGGAACTGTTGTGTTTACACACTCAGAGACCAACAGCATTTTCTTAGTTGCTCTCAATGCTGCTGTTGCCCTTTGTTGCCTCGTTGCCCCACTTCACCTGCTGCGTTAGAGCTCACCTGTCCATTCAGTGACACCACCTGACAGGTATGTTTATCCTGTTCCTCATTTCCCATTAGCTACGCTAAGCTAAGCTAAGCTAGTGTTATTAGAGAGGTGGAGACGCTGCTGCTTTGCTTTGCTGATTGGTTGGCCCCAGACCAGGGTGTCCAACTCCTTTTAGTTCAGGGGCCAAATACGGACCAGTTTGATCTCAAGAGGGCCACAGATTTTATGTTGGAAAACCAGTCATTTCAACAATATTGTGCCATAGTTTGTACTTCTACGTATACATAAAATACTAAATATGTAAGAAACCAACAATATCTAATCAAAAAGTAACAGATATCAGTCCCAACAGGATCTATACGTTACATTTATTAGATTTTTCATTTTATTTTTTTAACTAATTACTATTTAATTAAGGGAAACATGATGTCATAATTGGAGGAAATGTAAGAATTTTGAGATTTTCCAACAGTTTAACATTAAAAATGACTGTAATAATCATGTGATAAAATCACCAGGAAAACTGTGAGAACCTGCAAATATTGTTGAGTTTCATTTACACAATGATTGATGTTTTCTCTGTTATTTTTACTTTATCCTGTGGGCCAAACTAAAGGCCCCCAAGCAGGGCCAGAGTGGGACTCATTTTCAGCCCTGGAGCTTCATTCCTCAGACCGGCCCACGATTGAAACATATTATTATAATAATCATGTTCTAACCTTACATGTTGAGTCTACAATAGCATGTTGTTCTGTAAATCCTTGTATGTCACTGTATTGTTATAAAAAATTTCAATTCAGTGCAGGTAAAGGTTGCTTCAAAATATAGAAATATTTAAAGAGGAGCGCACATCAACATTAGTCTTTACACTTATAAATGAAGAAAGTGGTTACAAACCTTTTTTACTGTACCCCCCTTAGAAACATGAAAAACTCTCAGGGCCCCCCATTGTGACAAAATGCTAGAATAAAAAAAAAAAAAAGAAAAGTGTAACCTTTTTTGAAAAAAATACAGATACATGTGGCCACACCTCATGTATCTGTAGTTCATATGTCTATACCAGGGGTGTCTAAACGTGGTCCACCAGGATGTCAATGTGTCCCTGATCCAACACTTCTGATATCCTGAAGCAGTTTTGCTAATGAGTCTCCCAGCTGTGTTAGAACAGACACATTAAAAACACGTTGGACCCCCGACCCTCCAGGACCAAGTTTGGACACCCCTGAAACTGACAGAGAGCATGGATGTAATGAGTCAGCAGAAAAAGGAAAGAGCTGCCAGTGGAGGATCAGTGACTTTGATAGAGTGATCAACAGAGTTATGATTGAGGATTGTTCATAAACACCTGTGTCACGGACTGAGTTTACCTCGTACTGAGATCCATTATGAGCATATATGCACATGCGCATTACGATAAAATTATTTTTTATTAAAAAATAAATAAAAATAAAATAATAATAATTCAGTTTTGTTTATTTTTGTTTTCAAAGTGAAAGAACACGTGTTAGTTAGTTTAGACAAACACTAATGTCCATTTATCTTAAATCAATCAGAGCTAATGAACAAACAGATGTTTTCTATGAAACAAGGCCACAGAACTAAAAGAGAAACCATAATGAGCTTTGTTTATGTTCTAACTGAAGACCTTCAAATGACCTTCAGTCTGTTAGAGGAAGACATTATGACTAGAAACATAGAACACTAGCAGTGTTAATGTAAACTATGTTCTGATGACACTGTATCCCTCACTTTGTTGGCTGTGTGATGCCAACTTTATCACCATCAATGGAAGAAAAACCCAAGAGATGGTTCTGGACGAGGGTTGGGCATCGTTTGGATTTTAACGATTCTGATTCTCAATTTTGATTCCTGTTCTAAACGATTCTTGATTCTGATTGTTTGAGTTGTGCAGGTCAACAGGTCACAGATTTCACAGGATAATTTTTTTATTTGAAAAAGCCTTTACACAGGTTATTTTTATTAATTCACTGAGTTGATACAGTTTAATTTGGTTGCTGTAATATAACTAAAGTATTTACTTACAAAGGTCCCAACTGTAATGGCAAAACTGAAAGTTGCTGAAACAACACTACAAACAAGTTGTCACCAGTCTAAAAAACATAGAGCTACAGGTAGATGTAAAACTAAATAAAATAAACTCAAACCCTGTAGCAGTCATGTGACAAATCAATCAACAGTTCTTGTTGAGAAAGATTATTATTATTCTGGAAATGTAATTGGAGTCTAAATTCACACACTGGTGACGACATATGCTAAGATGTTGGCGGCCCGAACCCCAGGCTAGACTATTTAATAAGAGCCTTAAAAGACATGGCTATAATAAAAAGAGTGGATGGACGGAGGCATAAACATGCTGACTTTCACACACGGACTTATTAAACACACACGGACCTCGGTAAACGGACAGGCTTCCCTGGAGGCTGGCACTAGGACCCAGAGACGGAGTAAATGCATCCCCATACTGCATGTACAGGCTGTGATTTCACCAGTTAATCATTTTATCACAAAACTTTCAACATTAAAATAAAAAAAAAAATATCCAACCAATTTCTCCTCCTGTGTCCTGTCTGTTGGAGGCAGGTTTTCCTGCATTAGCATCATCGCTATATGTGCTGCTTCTAGCTACGCTAACTGCTACTACTAGCTACGCTGACTGCTGCTACTAGCTACGCTGACTAAAGCTGTTAGCTATGCTAACTGTTGCTACTAGCTATGCTAACTGCTACTACTAGCTACGCTAACTGATGCTACTAGCTACGCTAACTGCTGCTACTGGCTATGCTAACTGCTGCTACTAGCTATGCTATCTGCTGCTACTGGCTATGCTAACTGCTGCTACTAGCTATGCTAACTGCTGCTACTAGCTATGCTAACTGCTGCTACTGGCTATGCTAACTGCTGCTACTAGCTATGCTAACTGCTGCTACTGGCTATGCTAACTGCTGTTACTGGCTATGCTAACTGCTGTTACTAGCTATGCTAACTGCTGCTACTAGCCATGCTAACTGCTGCTACTAGCTATGCTAACTGCTGCTGCTAGCTATGCTATTTCCACAGAAACAACCTTGAGCTTTTTTGGTCTCTACATCTATAAACTGGTCCTCCCTGATCCTTCCAACTCCCAGAATGAGGAAAACAAGTGATTCCTGAATGGTCTCTGCAGCCCCACCCACTGGTAAAACAGTGTTCCTACGGGCTGTTCAGATTCATCTCCTGTCGTGACGTCACCAAAGGAGTCATTTTCATAGGCCAACCTCCTCTGAGCACTGATGGGGGACATTCGAGAGGGGGGCGTTCATCCCCGAGGTGGAGTTTGGTGTGTCCCGCAATGAGATAGCAGTAGTGTTTTTCAATGTTGTCGCTCGGAGCTAAACACATGCAAATGGCTTTGTTGTTGGTTGTACAACAGCTACAGAAGAACAGACAACGTGCTAGCTACGGTTCGTGGTAGCTTGTATGTGTGTGCTAATCACTTTAAATCGGACTGCTTCAGTAACGAGGGTCAGTACAAAGCTGGCTTTGCCTCGACATTGAACCTCGTGAAAGGATCTGAACCAACTAAGCATGTGGAGATGAATCGATACTAATCAAAGATGCGCAATGCAAGTGTATCGATCCATTCAGCGTGCATCGGTACAATTGACGGGTGAAATCGAGATGCATCAGTCACTGCGTGCCTGCATCAGTAAAATCCATGGTTGCATCCATTTTTTCATCCATCCATTTTCTGACCCACTTGTTCCTGTTTTCAGGGTCAGGGGGAATTTATTTATGTTGTATTTCAATCTATCCTGTTTTTCAAAGGCACATTGAATGCACCACAAGTAGTTGTAAAGACCAAATAGTGAAAGGTTATAATTATTATTCATATTATATATGTTAATGCTACTGCATTAGCCTAATGCCTGCTGAACAGTTCACATTACTATCTGTGGCAGACAGAAATATGTACTATTATTATAAGTGTGACTTTAAGTCACTCATTGAGAATGTCACTGTTTACTGTTTAAGTTGTGACTTCTAAATCCAAACCCTACTGGTGAAAAGAACTGTTCATATATATGAATTCATGCTGTTTTAAGCAATTTCTAACTTTTCAACTTTTTCAACCCATTATCCAATGCTAACGCTTTGATAATGTTTACACTATGTTTTTGCTAATGTTAGGTTAGTGCTAATGCTAGGCTATTGCTAATTCTAACCTATTGCTAATGCTAGGCTAATAATAATGCTAAGTTAACGCTAATGCTAAGCTAATGCAGTGCCAGCACCTGCATCCTCACTTGCATTTTCTTCAAGAAATGCAAATATTCTTGTGGTGCGTCCCGTACTGAGCCCAAACAGAATGCTGTTTGTTCCGTATTTGCATAAATGACCAGAACACTAAACATGTCCGTCAGACTGTTACACACAAAGTAAAACACAGGAAATGCCAAGACCAGCCACATCGTGGTGGTGGGATCTACGTAGGACCCCTGCTCTCTGTGGTGTGTCCTGTGTACATGGATGTGTGTGTGTGGTGCTTTCAGGGACTATTGGAGAGTAGAGAGACGACACACACATCAGAGCAGCTCTAACCCTAAAAATGTCCAACTTTAGAGAGTTTTCAGTGTCCCACGGTCAAACAGCTTCAGGAAAACAACACTGTAGATATGAACAATCATCATCATCTCCTGAGGATGATACAGTAGACACATCATGGTTGGACTGATTTAATAAACTACTGGGATTTGATCTTATATTTAGGATGTGGCAGTGTGTATCACTAACTCTCATCCAGTCAGTGTGCTGTTAAACTTCAGAGCTCCAGATATTTGTTGTGAAACTTTGTTGTGAGCTTTGACATCTTTTATCTTCTCTAATGTGTGTTTACACTCTTTACCATGATACTCAGGTAGCGCTGTCTGTCTCACACTCATATCTTCAGCTCATCATCTCATGACGTGGAGATGGATCAGGACACGGTGAAGGAACAACATGAGATCCAGACTGAAGATCAGAGGTGAGACCACGTCAGAGCTCAGCACTCACACCTCTGTACATCAGTGTTACACTGTGTGTGTGTGTGTGTGTTTTCAAGGACCAGGAAGCAGCCCACACCTGAACTTGAACCTGGACCCAGCTGTGTGTCCTTTAGAAGTGACCAGTCCATGGACAAACCCATTGACTTCAAAGGAGGTCCATCTACTGACCCACAGTGAGTCCACATAAAGAAGGTTGCTGGTTGTCTTCCTGATGGTCCAGGGGCCTCATTTATTGATCCATTCATAGAACTGGTTCTAAATACGTTCAGACCAATGAAATGTAGAATGTGCACCAGTACAAAAAGAATCAGTATTCATGAAGCGTGTGGACAGAGGTCGTACACACAGCAGTGTTGATTAATCCCACCTGTTCTAAAGCTAGCACACGTTCAGGATCATTTACATTAAGACACGCCTCTAATTGACCATATATGGTAGCAGCAATCCCTTTAACCCTCCTATTATTCTTAGGGTCAATTTGACCTCATTCAAAATGTATCACTTAGCAAATAATAGACTTTTTTTGCTTCATATTTCATGACTTTTCTTAATTTGATACAATTGATTAAACATAAGATGATCATGATGATATTTATTCATTGTGATGAACACATATTACACACATTGGTGTAAAACGTGTGTGTGTGTGTGTGTGTGTGTGTGACTTTACATCTCCACACCTACAGAGTTGATACATGACATTATAAAGTAAAGCTGATATTAATTTTTTTTTCATTTTCAAACATGTGAAACCCCTCACACACAAAAAACAACCACAAAAACAATAAAACCATAAATTAAAAAATAAATAAAGAAAAATCCTACTAACCAAACACTCCCTGTCAGAGAGAAGCTGTCCTACGAAGGTCGATAACAACACACTAATTATAGCCAAATGTTTTCAGCCTGGGTACGTGCACGTTCACATGAAAGGGGTGGAGCTAGCAGCGTCTGACCAATCACTACAATAGAGAAAACTGGCAGAGCAAGCATCTTTACAGTAGAAACAGCTCATTATCTTATACTGGCTGTATGAAAGGAGCTTCTTTTTATAAATAAAATTTGATTGATTGATTGATTGATTGAATGATTGATTGGATAAATATCATGAATTCATATTCATAATCACAGTGAAGAGCAACCGTAGTGCTGCCCACCAGGAGGCGGAGCTTTTATATTCCCTCATATCTGATCCACTTCATAATCTGGTCTGACCAGGTCAGGTGTTGCTGAAGTTTAAAATTATGAATAATTAAAATTCATAATTCAGACCAAAAACAACACAGTTGTTACAGAAAAGTCAGGAATGAAAGAACCCAGACAGGAATCTGCTGATACTGTTAATGTGTAAAAGCGTGAGATTATTTATGATATTAATCCATTGAATGGAATATCCCATTCAATGGATTAATATCGTATAATAATATAATAATATCACGCTTTTACACATTCACAGAGTCAGCTGATAAAACCTGTGTCTAGATCAGTAAATGAAAGGATTGCATCAATGTCTAAATATTGTCTCTCCTGTCAGCGTCAGATCAGATCCACACAGTGACAAGTTCACACATCATCTTTTATTGGACAACTCGCTTTCTAAGAGATCTGATTGGTCAGAAAGAAGGACTTTAGCACTCGCAAAAGATTCTAGCCAGAGAAAAAACGTGGTTAGTTGTTCAGCATAAGTTTCCATGGTGATTTAGTCCAGTAAAGGCTGGGATACACTGTGCGATTTTTTTGAACCATTATACTCAGCTCCAGGTCAAACTGTGCGACTCAGACACAGAGCCTGAATGTGGGCAGCTCACGATTCATGTTCTCACACTGTCACTCTGACATGATCTGACTGCTCACATTGTACGTTCATACACGACACGTCAGAGTCTTGTTTCCAGAAATGCAACATACATATTAGAAGAAGAAGAAGAACTCTGAAGCGTCGCGATTAAAACAGATGAAGAAGAAAAACCCAGTAGTGGAGAGACACTCACAAATCTCAGCAAAAAGAGCTTTAAAAAAGAAAAGATGGCGATGTGATGGACCAGGAGCTGGCTGGACAGACGTGGGCAGTACAGTCCGTCAATTCTAGAGTGGTCCTACGGTGTTCAGTGGCGTGCCGTGCATTTCACACCTAGGCCTTCAGTGATGTCCTACACTGAATGAATCCACCTCTTAATACCATCATTATGACGTCATGTCTCTCAAAACCATATATTTATACAGAAACAAACATAGTCGAGTACAACTACTTTATTTCCGGAGTGTTTAAAATCAATACATCCGTATTAACAATTAAGAGTAGTAAAGTAAAAGTTATATGATCACTTGGATACTGTCACAACTTAAAAATAAAAGGCAATTAGTCTACAAAAGTCCACTAAACAGCACATTGTCGCACCCGTAAAGCAGTTTCATTCATTCATTTCCGACAGTGGTGAAATGGTGTAGCTACTCATTGAATGTTTCATTTAGATTAAAGTGAAACAATTCAGTCCCTTCACTGAAGTCACAGGTGCGCCAGGTACCAGCACATTATGGGCTATGTCGTGACGGCAAAGCGCAGGCTGCGCCCGGCGCGGCACGGCGCAGACCGCCCCACCAGACCGTCAAGACAGGGCTTATGAAATAAAATCACAAAAATATAGAAAAAAAAAAAGCTTTGTACTCACCAAAACAACTATCCCCGCTTATTTGAACACAAAATCAATCCTCCTTTCTTTCCTCAAGCAGACTTCAATGACTGTTGTACAGTTTATCTGTCCGTCTCAGTTCCACCAATAAGTCCTTTTCTATCGACATGGAGGCTAGTGCTGAAAGCAGAGTCTCTCTGAACCTGTGAGCCAGGGATACCGCTCGTAGCTGCTGCTTTGAAAGTGACGCACAAACCATTTTCCTGGCTGGGATAGGTTAGCTAGCGCGGAGGTTGGACGACCTATCGGGACACCAGCTTCCATTTGGTTAACGTCACTCTACTTTGCATAGAGAAAAGACTCTGAGGAATAATTTAATACATATTTATGAAAAAAATATATTAAAATGAAATGTATCTAATTATGTTTAGGCCAGCAGAGAAGGCCTTGCTGGCCCTGACGGTCCACCACTGGGTGTTTGCACATGCGCAGTGAGCGTTTACGGTAAGCCGGTCTGTGGCACTGTTTCACTGTGTGATACCCTCATGAGGAGCGACTGGATTTCAAACATGTTTGATTTCCTTACAACCATACGATTGCTGATTGGGAGCTGGTAGTAATGTGTTCATCGCTTCTCGTGACCCCATGTATACTACACGATGCACGACACACAATTTAGCTGAGACTCGCACGATCTTACAAAATAGACGCATGGGTTGAAAATCGGCTCAAAATAAGCCAAAAATCGCACAGTGTATGCCTGCCTTAAGATGTTAGTGAGCTTTGTAGTCCAGCACACACTGATTAAATCCTGAAAGTTAGCGCAATAAGAGGTATTTTAGAATAGTAACGTACCCCCTAAAATTTTGTCAATGATTTTCTGAAAATCATTTTGTGGAGGTAAATATTCCTGGGGTCAGATTGACCCCAAGGGTAAAATGTGTTGGTGATATTTGAGGATAATAGGAGGTTCAGAATGTGTGAACAGACTTTTTCCAGTGGATTCTGACCAAAGCTATAAATGAAATCAAGGATCAACAAACAAACAAACATCCTGAAAAAAGACTCACTTATTGATACGTGAACAATAATCATGTTTAACATGTGAAATGTGTGACTTTTTAAAGAGAGCTGAGGGTCAAACTTCGCTAAAATCTCTGTGTGATTCTGTGTTGTTTGAATGACAGCAGCATTACATCATCACATGATGATGTCACACTATTTCACTTTAAACACACACAGCCATCGGCCTTTTAGCACAACTATTGTGTGTGTTCACTGACGCTTCCTAAACGTGCACAGACCCAGGTGTAGTGCTGCTCCTGGGGGGTCCTCAGGTTGGTTAGGGGGGTCATTAGCCCCAGCTTCAGTACGTAACCGTATCCCTCTATGACCCATAGAGATGTTGTAATAAATCATCAGAGGTTGATCAATCATTTCTAATCATTGTAACACTCACCAATGGAGGCTCAGACAGCAGCTGGATGTGCACTGGGATGGCTTTAGTGCACGTTGTCTGTCACTTCAACATTTACAATCACAGCATTAATCAGTCACTATATTTTGGGGGAGGAGCCACAGATCAGCTCCATCTTTAGACGTTCTCCTGCAGAGAGCACGGCTCTCCAAATCCTCCAATAGTTCACGATAAGACATGTCAGCACATTCCAAGTGATCTTTTCAGCTTGTCCTGTCAACGCTGTGTTTATAACCTGTTACACCATTTACTCACACCATGTACTATATTATTATTAATAACTTTTATTAATTAGAGCAAACAGAACACATGACATTGATGAACACTCATAGACTCTGTGTTCTATCTGTAGTTTCACTGTATGAGGCCATTATTGTAACTAAAATATGTGTATGTGTGTAACACAATCTGTGTGTAGAATTAGGATTTATAAACATAGTTGTCTGTGTGTAATTCATTCTGTGTGTCTGTAATCACATCTGTATGTGTGTGTCATCAAACCAGGACATTCTATTGGCTGTCTCTGTACATGTGACTTTTAGAACACATTTGGAGAATAGCCAACTTTTATCTTGTAACTCCTGTAATACCACTAGAAACCAGCAGTTGTCACTGGTACCAAGTGACTGACCCTCCAATTGGAGGCATATATCTATATATATTTTTATAACTTAAAAGTCATATACGTTATGTAACTATGTCATACAACTTATTAATAAAACACGCATTTATAAGACACCTTTTTTGCAAACAAACCACCTCCAACAACGCAGAAGAAGAGGAAACTACCGCTAAAAAAATCAGAAAAAGAAGAACAGGAGAAATGGACACTGTGTACATGCACCAATACAACTTTATTTATCTTAACAGAGATCAATAAAGCTGATCAGTTACGATGCGTCTCTCTTGATACTAGATGATGACAGAGATCTTCATCATAACGGCTGTAGTTGACGACGACATCACGTTCACTTGATAATTTGTTTTTTTGGCTCATTGTGACAGTGAGACATATAATAATAATAATAATAATAATCGTATGTGTATGTCTATTCTGTCTTTGACACCAATCAGTGTATTGTTTGTTCTTTGGTTATTTATTTAGTGTAGGAAGAGGACCAGAGATAAACACTGATTTCACACATCTTTAAAACATTAAAGAGAAGGTTAAACTCACTCATGGTTCACATTGATTCACGTCATTGTTTGTTTCTACATGTAACACTATTTTAGTAACAGTTGGTGGCAGGGTGGGTAACATTTGGTTAAGTTTGTCTCAGATAGTGTGAACTGTAGCACCTGGAATACAGTGTGTGATGTCATTAAATAATCTGGTGTTCCTAGTTATTGAATCACCAATAATGAGTGACTAGGAATGTGTGTGGACCTGTTACACTGAACGGGAGCGTCTGATGGTGAGAGGGTTGCTGATGGCTGCTGGGGAGCGTTAGTCGTTAGGGTCGGTTGGCTTAGAAGCGGCTCTGCAGCAGGCGGAGTAGAGCGGGCTACGGAGGATTTGGACTGATGGGAATTCAGTCCCAGCAGTGGTGGAGGTGTTTTCCTGGTGGTTGTTTCAGTCGCTCAATTGGACTGAGTTTGTCTCCATTTTCATATGAGAGGGCTTCAAAACTATAATGGAGAGTAAGCAGAGGAGGGATGCCATTATTCGTGTTTTTCTCTTGTCTGCACACAACAAATGATGGCTGGCAAGGTGTGGAACAGGACTGTCTTTAACCTGGATTCTCCCAGAGAACTGTATCATTGTCTTGTAGAGTACTATGAAAGAAAGACGACAGCGCTATTGACTGTTGTACGACTGTGTCCGTGTACTTGGTGAGTTGCTCATCTTTGTTTTTTAGATCGTTAGAAAGGCGACAAATCTCTTCTCGGAGATTAGTAATTTCATTGTTGGTGTTTTGTAATAAAATGTGTATCTCTGACGGTGGCTGAGAACGGTCATCTTGTCCACATCTATGGTGTGTGTAGACCTGAGGAGTATGTTCAGGCTGAAATGAGTGAAACTCTGAGTATCTCATTCCAAAAAGCGAGGTATGTTTTTCTCTGAGTATGTTACCATAGCAACATTGTTTGTGAACTAAACCTGGTCGCTGGCAGGTTTTATCAAAGAAACCCTAGGTTTCTACCTGGCTCCGCCCACCTGAACACCGTTTCTGAACACTTTAATGAACCTTAACACTTTTCTCTGAAACACATTAGTAACATCACACACCACAGACGTGTTCACATCATTACTAATGTTGTGTTGCTTTATGTTTTTTTTTTTGTTTTTTTTGTGCAAACGGTAGTTTTCTTTCTAACATTGTGGATGTAGATCATTAAGTGAAAGTCACTGAGAGGTTGATCTGCATTAAAACATCTACTGACGTCTGTAGTAAAGTTCACTGAATACAAACCTGTGGATAATATAAAGGAGGAGATGATCATTTAAATAAATCCACTTTTAAGGCTCGATTGTTGTTTTATATTGTTATACAACTAAATCTGTAGATCACGGCTTTTTAAAGGTATGATGGCTCAGTGAATTGTGATGCTGCCCTTGGAAGCGATGGGTCGTGGGTTCGCGTCCCGCTTCAGTGTTTTTTTATGACATTGAGATGACTGGTGACAATATTACATTAAAAAT
>NW_021145152.1:22174-66555 GCF_900634775.1 Gouania willdenowi
GTTGTTGTTTGTTCCTACATGTAACACTATTTTAGTAACAGTTGCTGGCAGCGTGGGTAACATTTGGTTAAGTTTGTCTCAGATAGTGTGAACTGTAGTACCTGGAATACAGTGTGTGATGTCATTAAATAATCTGATGTTCCTAGTTATTGAATCATCAATAATGAGTGACTAGGAATGTGTGTGGACCTGTTACACTGAACGGGAGCGTCTGATGGTGAGAGGGTTGCTGATGGCTGCTGGGGAGCGTTAGTCGTTAGGGTCGGTTGGCTTAGAAGCGGCTCTGCAGCAGGCGGAGTAGAGCGAGCTACGGAGGATTTGGACTGATGGGAATTCAGTCCCAGCAGTGGTAGAGGTGTTTTCCTGGTGGTTGTTTCAGTCGCTCAATTGGACTGAGTTTGTCAGCATTTTCATATGAGAGGGCTTCAAAACTATTATGGAGAGTGAGCAGAGGAGGGACGCCATTTTCCGTGTTTTCCTCTCGTCTGCACACAACAAATGATGGCTGGCAAGGTGTGGAACAGGACTGTCTTTAACCTGGATTCTCCCAGAGAACTGTATCATTGTCTTGTAGAGTACTATGAAAGAAAGACGACAGCGCTATTGACTGTTGTACGACTGTGTCCGTGTACTTGGTGAGTTGCTCATCTTTGTTTTTTAGATCTTTAGAAAGGCGACAAATCTCTTCTCGGAGATTAGTAATTTCATTGTTGGTGTTTTGTAATAAAATGTGTATCTCTGACGGTGGCTGAGAACGGTCATCTTGTCCACATCTATGGTGTGTGTAGACCTGAGGAGTATGTTCAGGCTGAAATGAGTGAAACTCTGAGTGTCTCATTCCAAAAAGCGAGGTATGTTTTTCTCTGAGTATGTTACCATGGCAACATTGTCTGTGAACTAAACCTGGTCGCTGGCAGGTTTTATCAAAGAAACCCTGGGTTTGTACCTGGCTCCGCCCACCTGAACATCGTGTCTGAACACTTTAATGAACCTTAACACTTTTCTCTGAAACACATTAGTAACATCACACACCACAGACGTGTTCACATCATTACTAATGTTGTGTTGCTTTATGTTTTTTTTTTTTTTTTTGTGCAAACGGTAGTTTTCTTTCTAACATTGTGGATGTAGATCATTAAGTGAAAGTCACTGAGAGGTTGATCTGCATTAAAACATCTACTGACGTCTGTAGTAAAGTTCACTGAATACAAACCTGTGGATAATATAAAGGAGGAGATGATCATTTAAATAAATACACTTTTAAGGCTTGATTGTTGTTTTATATTGTTATACAACTAAATCTGTAGATCACAGCTCTTTAAAGGTATGATGACTCAGTGAATTGTGATGCTGCCCTTGGAAGCGATGGGTCGTGGGTTCGCGTCCCGCTTCAGTGTTTCTTTATGACATTTTTTAGGACATTGAGATGACTGGTGACAATATTACATTAAAAATCAATATAAATGATGCGATATCAAGTGGCATTTACTGTCTTAATATCCAGTGTAACAGGAGGACTCTCTATGCAGAAATCCTATGCTGCTGACACGTCTCCTCAGACACATTTTATTCATATTATTCACCACTCGTCACGTCACTGAAGCAATAAAGTGATGAAGTGACCAAAAAGTGTGACTAATTACGGGTGATTTAAGCCACTATAGTCACTGAAGACTGAACACACCTTTAGACCAGACTCATATTAGGGTGAATAAATCACTCTATACCGGGTGGTTGCCATGGCAGCTTGACTCATCTTCGATTCATTGATGATGGCTTTTTATTGTGCGCGTGCACGTAGGGTTGATTGACCCACTTCATACCAGCTGTAATGGAATCAGATACCCAGAGTTTCCCATCGATGGGTATGTTGACCCAGAGTTTATGGATAGACTCAGAGTTTGTTAACCCTCCTTTATGGAATACCCCTCTGGTTCAGGACCTGTGGAGGGAAACCAGGTATATACATATATATATATATATATATATATTTTTTTTTTTTTTTTTTTTTTTTACGAAGTTTGCCTCCAACTTAGTACCAGCGACAGTTACTGGTTTCACAGAGACAGCCCATAGAATGTTCTGGTTTGATTACACACACATACAGATGTTAACACACACAGAATGGATTACACACATACACACATCTTTGTTTACAAATCCTAATTCTACACACAAATTGAAACACAGACACACACACAGATCAAGGTTTTTGAGTCGGCAGCTATTGCAGCCTTTTTTAATCTGTCAATGTTACCATATCAGTCTGTCATTGCCCGATCCCGTTAGATCTTGGAAGCTAAGCAGGGCTGAGCCTGGTTAGTAGGTGGATGGGAGATCACTGAGAATTCCAGGTGCCACAGTGGGGTGGCAGTCACCTCAGTGGTATCTGTCATTGTGTCCTTGGGCAAGACACTTCACCCACATTGCCTAGTATGAATGTAGTGCGTGAGTGAGTGCTGGTGGTGGTCAGAGGGGCCGATGGCGCACTATGGCAGCCTCGCCTCCATCAGTCTGCCCCAGGGCAGCTGTGGCTACAATAGTAGTTTACCACCACTAAGTGTGGAGTGAAAGAATAATCCCTTAATTCTGTAAAGCGTCTTTGACTGTCCAAAAAAGTGCTATATAAAATTGATGCATTATTATTATTATTATTATTATTATTATTATTATTATTATTATTATTATTATTATAATAATAATAATAATAATAATAATAATAATAATAATAATAATAATAATAATAATTAATTAAGCACATTATACTGATGATTTATTCAATTTAAATTGTGTTTGTAAGGAACCTGTTTACACTTTAAGTTGGGAATTCTTTTCTTTATGTATCTTATTTTAATTTCTTTAGAAACTAGAGGTTTATTAAACTTCTATTATATTTCTATTTATGATTTACTGGGTTTAGTTTAGTGTAATATTTACAGGTTGTTAAGAGCTACATAAACCCATAGTTTCCCTCATTCAAGGACTGAGTAATAAATTGCATCTGAAGTTATTCACGACTTGAGTACTTTTTCACTCTTACTTGAGTACTTATTTTTACAAGTACATTTCTTTCTACTAGAGTAATTATATATTATGAAGTTACAGTACTTTTACTCTACCCACCACTGGTTGCTATTTCATTGTTTTCATTGCTTGATTGGTAATGCAGCACACCTGAGTGGAAACAGGAGGGAGTCTAATCACTCACAGCACACACACACACGCACGCACGCACGCACACACACACCGACCTCATTGGGAGGTGGAGACACAGTTCTTCCTTTATTAAACAAATAAACAAAAATTTCAACAGTTATAATGATTCTTAGACGTGACTTGATGCCATCATACTTTTGTTTTTCATTCTTCACTGGTTTCCTGCCATACAAACAATTACATGGATTTCCTGACGTACTTTGGATTTTTGTCTCTGTGTGCCATCTTGGTTTTGAGTTTATCATCACCTCCCTTTGCTTTTACACATTTCTGACAGCATTTAATTATAACACTATATATTGTGTTCATATTAAATTATTATAAACTAGTAGGAAGTATGTATTACTATAGAAAAGTGGGAGGTTCAGTAGTTTTTTCATGGATGGTTAAATTAGGTTGTGTTTGAAGGTGGGATGTCAGGGACATTTAGGTTTGGTGTAAAATGTGTGGAGTGATAACTATTGTTTTTTCATAGATTTTGGCTTTTAGCAAGAACACTATAGGGAGTTGAACCCCATCTATTCCCATTCCAGTTTGTTGTCCTGGCGGATCCGGATCTCTTCAGACCGGAACAGACTCGGTCCAGACTCATTTGGTGTCATTAATCCACAACTGTTTCGATGCACACGGAATTTGTAAAGCATGTATTAAATAATTTATAAATGGTATCATTGCAGATGACTGATGACATCATCACTGTCAAGCTAGAACTGATGACATCATCACTGAGTCCATCGACTCAGGAGGTGGGGCGTGGGGGTGGGACGTCCAAACAAATCCAACGTTGCACACCCTTGTGGTGGTCAGACTGATCCTGAACGACAGAGATATTTGAGGAACACACACACACACACACACACACACACACAAACACAAATCATCTTTTATTATACTGCAAATACAGTCTAAACCATACGATTAACAACTTTAACCTTACACTTAACAGCATAGAAAAGGAAAGAGCCTGTAGCTACATTTCAAAACAAACTTACTACTACAGAGTCCAGACTGGTGAAATGTACAGATCATATATCAGATTGGATCAAAAACTGAACAGAAAGAAAGAAAAACAGCACAACTATATCAGTCATCTTGTTTTTTAAATGTGTTTTAAGAAGCAATAAGACAGTTACCAATGCCCCTCCTTACTGATAGTCACTAGTCACATATATGGACATGTATTGGTATTCTGTGATTTGGCTACTCCAGTGTTGTCATTACTATCACAACCGCAGTATATTATTAGTTTCTGTACATGTATAGTCTGTTTATTTTTATTTCTTCAATCAAAACCCCCCACACGGCTGCCCTACCTGGTGGAGTGAGTGGTGAACATGACTCAGCACTTTTGATGGACTATGTTTGTTATTGAAGTGATGTTGATGTAAATCTCAGCAAACAGTGGAAGGTGAAAGAGAAAAGACTTTGTAGGAATAGTCTCCAGTGTGTAGGTGAGTCTTAGACAGTGTGTGATCTTCAGATTTATGAAGGATTGAAGACAAATAAAGCCTCAGTCCAACAGACTTGTTCTCCTGTTCAGTGGAAACATGCTGAGATGTTCCACACGTGAGCTGAGCTCCAAAGGCTGCTCCACACTCACTGCACTGTGGCTCTGCAGGACATCACCCACTGTTACTGATGTTCACATGATGTTAGCAGAGCTTCCTGTGCTTTCCTCCAGCTGCTCCTCAGCATGTCTGAGTGTCTGTGTCTTCTCCACAGCAGCTTGGAGGGTGTGGATGGTTCCTCTGGTGCTGAGCCTGATTCCATCTTTACGGTGTGTATGTCTACAAAGATACTAAACCTGTGTCAGCCTGTGATCAAACCACTGTACACACACACACACACACACACACACACACACAGATGATTGGAGCAGACCTTCACTCATCATCACCTTTAATGTGTTTGTGTTCCAGCTGCTGGAGGACAACATCATCAGCTTTGTTAAGGCTGAACTCAAACACATGCAGAAGATTGTGGATGGAGATGATCCAGAGTGCTCAGAGAGTCAGATGGAGGGTGAAGATGAGGAGCAGAGGAGGAGCAGGGAGGCCTTTCTGAACATCACAGTGTATTTCCTGAAGAGGATGAAGCAGGAGGAGCTGGCTGAGCGTCTGCAGAGCAGTAAAAGTATGTGAACATCTTCACTGTGAGGAACATCACATGAAGGACACAAAGCTGGCTTTTCTTTTTCAAAGCATGATTCAATCAGTCACATTTAATCTGAGGAACCATCCAGACTGAGAACATCACACGCTTTGATCTCAAATGTTCGAACCTGCTCTGACTTCTCCACTCTAACATTAAGTTTGTCTTCATTCAGGAACAAAAGCTCATCGATACCAACGTGAGCTGAAGTCCAAGCTGAAGAAGAAGTTTCAGTGTGTGAGTGAGGGCGTGGCTAAAGCAGGAAGTCCAACCCTCCTGAAGGATATTTTCACAGAGCTCTACATCACAGAGGGAGGGGGAGGAGAGGTCAACCAGGAACATGAGGTCATGCAGATAGAAACAGCATCCAGGAGATCAGACACAGCAGAAAGAGCCATCACACTAGGAGAGCTCTTTAAAGCCCCTCCTGGAAGACCTCAACCAATCAGGACAGTGATGACAAAGGGCGTGGCTGGCATTGGGAAAACACTCTTAACACACAGGTTCACTGTGGACTGGGCTGAAGATAAAGCCCAGCAGGAGGTCCACTTCACATTCCCACTAACCTTCAGAGAGCTGAACGTGCTGAGGGGGAGGAGCTTCAGCTTGGTGGGACTTGTTGATCACTTCTTCTCTGGAAGCAAAGAAGCAGGAATCTGCAGCTTCCAGGACTTCCTGGTTTTGTTCATCTTGGATGGTCTGGATGAGTGTCGGCTCCCTCTGGACTTCCTCAGCACTCAGACCCTGACTGATGTCTCAGAGTCCACCTCAGTGGAGGTTCTGCTGATAAACCTCATCAGAGGAGAACTGCTTCCATCAGCGCGCCTCTGGATAACCACACGGCCTGCAGCAGCCAATCAGATCCCTCCTGAGTGTGTGGACATGGTGACAGAGGTCAGAGGGTTTACGGACCCTCAGAAGGACGAGTACTTCAGGAGGAGGTCCACAGATGAGGAGCAGGTCAGCAGCATCATGTCCCACATCAGGACGTGTCGTAGCCTCCACATCATGTGCCACATCCCACTCTTCTGCTGGATCACTGCTACAGTTCTGGAGGACATGTTGAAGAGCAGAGAGGAGGGAGAGCTGCCCAGGACTCTGACTCAGATCTACAGCCACTATGTGGTCCTTCAGAACAGAGTCAAGACAGTGAAGTTTGATGGAGGAGCTGCCACAGATCCACACTGGAGTCCACAGAGCAGAGAGATGATAGAGTCTCTGGGAAAACTGGCTTTTGAGCAGCTGCAGAAAGGAAAGCTGATCTTCTATGAGAGTGACCTGACAGAGTGTGGCATGGACCTAAGAGCAGCCTCAGTGTGCTCAGGAGTGTTCACACAGGTCTTCAGAGAGGAGAGCAGCCTGTACCAGGACAAGGTGTTCACCTTCATCCACCTGAGCCTTCAGGAGTTTCTGGCTGCTCTTCATGTCCATCAGACGTTCATCAGCTCTAAAGTCAATCTTCTGGAGAACTCATTGATGTTTAAATTCACACAAACTCTTAACCTTCTCCATAGTGGAGGTCAGCCTGACTTAAAATTTCTCCACCAGAGTGCTGTGGACGAGGCCTTACGGAGTCCAAATGGACACTTGGACTTGTTCCTCCGCTTCCTGCTGGGTCTTTCGCTGCCAACCAATCAGAGGCTCCTACAAGGCCTGCTGACACAAACAGGAAGTGACTCACAGACCAATCAGAGAACAGTTGATTACATCAAGGAGAAGCTGAGTGAGGGTTTGTCAACAGAGAGAAGCATCAACTTGTTCCATTGTCTGAATGAAGTGAATGATCACTCTCTGCTGGAGCAGATCCAACAGTCCATGAGATCAGGACGTCTCTCCACAGAGAAACTGTCTCCTGCTAAGTGGTCAGCTCTGGTCTTCATCTTACTGTCATCACAAGAACATCTGGATGTCTTTGACCTGAAGAGATTCTCTCCTTCAGAGGAAGCTTTTCTTAAGCTGCTCCCAGTGGTCAAAGCCTCCAAGAAAGTTAAGTATGTGACTTTAGAAGAACGTCTTTAATTCTGTCACAGACAAACATCTGTAAGGTTTCTCTGAATCTTCATCAGGTTGAGTTCCTGTGGTCTCTCAAAGAAAAGCTGTGCAGCTCTGTCCTCAGTCCTCAGCTCTCAGTCCTCCAGTGTGAAACATCTGGACCTGAGTAACAATGATCTGCAGGATTCAGGAGTGAAGCTGCTGTGTGAAGGACTGAAGAGTCCTCACTGTAAACTGGACTCTCTCAGGTCAGTGGATCACATGTTCCATCAACATTGTCTTGTTCCTTGTCTCCTCACTTGTTTCCTGAGTTGTGGATGTTTTTCTGAATCCAGTCTGTCAGGTTGTGTCATCACAGAGGTGGGCGGGGCTTCTCTGGCAGCAGCTTTGAGCTCCAACTCCTCCAGTGTGAGAGAGCTGGACCTGAGCTACAACCATCCAGGAGACTCAGCAGCGAAGCTGCTCTCTCAGAGACTGAACACTCTGAGGTGAGACACATCACAGCAGCTCATCACATGTTCACATCAATCCCCATCACATGTGTGACAGAGAGCTGTATCAGAGGAATGTGATGAAGGTGTGAGAGGTGGGACACTAAAGGAGGAGGACTGGGACAAGTTAGAGGGATGAAGGACAGAGATAAGAAGGGAGTGAGGAGTGAAGGTAGCAGGGAGGAGAGATTCAAAGTCTTAAATGTAAAGTGTGGGGAAGAGTTGATTATTTTAAAGTGAGAGTGAGATGTGAAGTTGTAGTTATGTATATTGTGCTTATGTTGTTGTGTAATCAGTCCAGTCTGGTGACCAGTGTGAAGCTTAGGTATAATGGTGGTGGCTGTGGACAAAGAGAAGGAGTGAGTGGTAATACAGGTATTTAGGATCAACGTGTCTAAAGTTAAGCCCACTATGAGTTTTATCCCACAGTCTAAGACATGCCAGTGCATTGTAGACCGATGTATGTGCAAGAACCACTACTGCAAACCCAAGCGCTGCCCTGGACCCGAAAATGCAGCCAGGCTAGCAGAAAGAGTGGGGGCCAGGAAGCCCAGACAACCCCCTCATGGATGAGCAGCCCTCCAGACGCCCCTGAGACCCCAAGCCGAGAGGCAGCAACCGCCCCCCACACACACATCCGAGAAAGCACCAAGGAACCGAAGACCCAACGCACCCCGCCACCGACCCCAACCCCCAACCCCAAGGCCCCCCACCAACATCCACCCCACCAAGCCAGCCGGCCAAGCTCGCTGGGCCCTCATTTCGAAACGCCAAGCAACCCACCCCAACCCCGCTACAGATGCCAGCACCCCCCAGTGCGCCCACTCCCCACACCAGCGAGGCAGGCCGCCCAGGGCCAGCACACACCGAGGACAGCCCCCAAGGCAACCAGGCCACACCCAAAGGGAAGAGGCACCCCCACGCCTTGCCGGGCCGACACTGCTCGAAGAGACCCTCCAAATAGAGCCCCCAGCAACACGCCCCCCAAGACCCACCGCCCCGTCATACCCGATTCCACCATCCTGATGTATTTGTACCCATCCATCAACAGAGGAGCCGGGCCGCCACCCGACAGGCCCAAATATGTGATCCTACCCACCTTCCTGTTATGGTGCCTCTCCATTCCCCAATCGAGAGGAACTTCCATATCCCCTGTGTGAATGTGTGTGTTTAGTAAATGTATGAGGTGCAATTAAAAGAAAGGGGATGGAGGGGAGCGGTGCTCCCCATCCAACCTTTGTGTATATATGGGTGTGTGGTGCAATAGCTCCGGAGGGTGGAAGTGGTGGTCGCACCCTCTGGGGGGTGGTGTGTTGAGGTGTGATTAACATTGTCGCCCCAGTGCCACTACTCAGTCGCCCAGGCGGCGGCCATCTTTGTAGATCATCTGTGACTTTATCCAGCAGCGGATCTAGGTTCAGTTTAATTAATTCATTTAAGTTTGGTGATAAATTTAAGCCTAGATATTTAATTGTGTTTGTGGGGGAGGGGTATTGTGGGTTTTGGCTTAATGGATTACATGAATTTTTTGTTAAAAAGGAGGATTGCCGATTTTGACCAGTTATTGGAATAGTCTGATAGTTTAGAGAAGCTGTTTATTAGTTTAAATACTCCTTCTAATGTGGATGGGGTTCTTCCAAAGAGAGTAAAATATCATCTGCATAAAGATTCATTTTGTGTTCTGAGATGGATGAGTGGATTCCTTTAATAACAGAGTTCTGACGAACAGCTGCTGCGAGAGGTTCAACGAATATTGCAAAGAGCAAAGGTGAGAGTGGGCAACCTTGTCTGGTTCCCCTCTGCAGTGTGAAGCTTTGGGATGTTGTTTTGTTTGTGGTTACTGAGGCCTTAGGTTTAGAGTATAGGGTGGAGATCCATTGTATGAATGATTCTCCAAAGCCAAACATGCCAAGGACAGCTAGGAGGAATGACCAGTTGACTCTATCGAATGCTTTTTCTGCGTCAAGTGACAAGATTAGTGTTTTCTTTTTAGAGTTCTGTGCCATGTTGATCAAATTAAACAGTCTTCTAACATTGTCTGTGGAGTGTCTATTTTTAATTGACTCTACTACTTTCTCTAACCTGGAAGTGAGTGCTTTGGAAATAATTTTTATGTCTGTGTTAATAAGCGAGATGGGACGGTAACTTGAGGGTAACATGAGGTTTTTGTCTGGTTTAAGTAGTAATTTAATGTTTGCTGTATTCATGTGGCCTCCTACGTAACCTTTATTTTTAATCTCTGTTACTACTCTGAAAAAGAGCGGAGCCAGCATTGATCAGAAATGTTTTAGGAATTCAGCAGGGAACCCATCTGGACCGGGTGCTTTGCCTGTCGACATGCTATCCAAAGCATTTTGTAGTTCTTGTAAGGTTAATGGTGAGTCTAAGGTGGTTTTCTGATCTATGGTGAGCTGTGGTAGGTTTAAGTTATTGAGGAAGGTTTTAATATCTTCAGGGTCAGGGTTTAAGTTAGATGTGTAAAGATTTTGATAATAATCATGAAAAACCTTATTAATGTCCTGAGGTAAATTTAAAGTTTGACCTGAATTGTCAGAAATTGCTGCTATAAAGGAATTTTCTTTGATGTGTTTGAGCTGATTTGCTAAATATTTGCCTGATTTATTAATATAATCAAAGTTTTTGTATAGCAATTGTTGCAAAATAAAAAGTTTTGTATTTTGGAGTTTTCTGAACAAAAGTTCTCAGGAATTGCTAACATTAGACTCACTGAACATCTGGAGACACATAACATCCTAGCTGATGAGCAGAATGACTTTAGAAAATGTAGGGCCTGCATTGATCATATTTATGTTTTATCATCTGTGCTGAGGGCCAGGCTGCAAGAGGGAAAACCAACATTTGTCTTTTTGTTGATTTCCAGAAGGTTTTTGACTGGATCAACAGGGATCTTTAATGTATAAATTACTGGATTATGGCATTACTGGTACATTCTATGATGATGTCAAATCACTCTATAAAGCCCCAGTTGCATGTGTGCAGATCAATGGTTTAAAAACTGGTTGGTTCTCCACCACGTTTGGTGTAAAACAAGGAGATGTGTTGTCTTTGTTTTCCCTTTATATAAATAATGTGGTAAATGAAATTATGGAAGCAAATCTGGTTATTTGTATAAATAACTGTAATTTAAGTCTTTTATTGTATGCTGATGATATTATTTTTCTGGCAAATTTACATAATATGTTAAATATTTTAAATACATGGTGTAAAAAATGGAGACCGACTCTAAATAAAGATAAAACACAGATCATGTGTTTTAGGAAAAATCATGACTTGAGAAGTAATTATAATTTTATATATGGCCTGTCTTAGTTTATACAAGTTCATACAAGTTCCTAGGATTGATCTTTAATGACTTTATGAGTTTTCAAGAGGGAACAAAGTTTTTGA
Source organism: Gouania willdenowi (assembly GCF_900634775.1). Taxonomy (NCBI): domain Eukaryota; kingdom Metazoa; phylum Chordata; class Actinopteri; order Blenniiformes; family Gobiesocidae; genus Gouania; species Gouania willdenowi. Next base: position 33,433 of record NW_021145152.1, read on the forward strand.
CTGAGTCAGCAGGAAGAGCTTTGGGCTGTGTGAGAACAATGACTATAAAATACAGTTGTCATGTTGACAGTTGTTACTGTTTTATTTTGAGGTTTTGGGTCGACTCTCAATACACTATCTACTGGCAGTTCTTTTGGTTTTATGTGATATGTTTTTATTTGGTTTCACTGTTTGTTTTGTGTGTGCGTGCTTGTTTATGTTGCTTTTTATGTAATATTGTAAATATTTGTATTTAATATTGTCATTTATTATTGTAATGAAAATGAAGGAGAAGCCAGTCAGAATAGTTCCTGAAATAAGTCAGGAGCTAATGGAGCTCAATAAAACGAAATGAAATTAAATGAAATAATTTTTATTATTATAATTTTTAACAGAAAATACACATTTTAAAATCCCCATATATTTAATGTTTTTATTTGTAAATTTATCACACTCTCTCTCACGTACCCCCTGCAGTACCGTTGTGTACCCCTAGGGGTACGCGTACCCCCATTTGAGAAAAACTGTAATAAATAAGATTTTAGTTGACTAAATCTGTTACAGATATAATCGAATAAAACATAAAGCATTAGAGTTTATTTATTTTTGAAATATTCAGTTACTGTTGATCAACCTGATATATGATGGTATTAATGTTTGTAAACACAGACAGATTAGATGTGATCAATACGTTTGATCACATGATCACATGAGTTCTGATTGGATTTCAGCCTAGGTGACCAAATATTGTAAATATACATATATATATATAATAGTGCATAGTTTAGTTTTTATTAGTCAATCAATCAATCAATCAATCAATCAATCTTTATTTGTATAGCGCCAAATCATAACCAATGGTATCTCAAGACACTTTACAGTAGAGCAGTCTTAAGGATGGACTCTTCATTTTATGGATACACACATATGCATATATACGTATATACACATACATATGTATCCCACACCCAACATGAATTCATCATGGCGGCAAGGAAAACCTTCTGTTAAGCAGCAGGAACCTTGTGTGGATCCCATTCCTATGATGAACAGCCATCCACGTTATGCTGTGTTGGGTGTGTGCAGAGAAAAGGGTGGAGACAGAGCCGCTGAGTCTCTGTAACTCCACACTGAGGATCCCACGGACCTGCAAGACAAAAGCCAGAAGGAGTACAGGAGCAAACACACAAGGGAAGAAGCAGACATAGAGGGAGTGTTTGAGAGAGTAATGGGACCCTCTCCGGTCCCTCTCTAACCTAAATGACCTCTCTCTTAACGCCCTCTCCAACCTCTCTCCAACCGAGCATGCCAGACCCACCCCCCCCCCCCGGCAGTCTATGCCTATTGCATCTTAATTTGAGCTATGAGCTGGTTCCTAACTAAAAGCTTTATCAAAGAGGAATGTTTTGAGCCTAACCTTAAAGGTAGAGAGGGTGTCTGCCCCCCGAACCGTGGTTGGTAGATGGTTCCAGAGAAGTGGGGCCTGATAACTGAAAGCTCTTCCTCCTATACTACTTTTAGAGATGAATGGAACAACGAGTAGTCCAGCATTTTGAGAGCGTAGTGTTCTGGGGGGATTGTATGGCACTACAAGCTCCTTGAGATAGACTGGTGCCTGTCCATTTAGGGCTTTATAAGTGAGAAGAAGAATCTTGAATTCTATTCTATATTTTATGGGAAGCCAATGCAGAGAGGCTAATACAGGAGTAATGTGATCTCTTCTCCTAGTTTTAGTCAGTACACGTGCTGCAGCATTTTGAACCAGCTGAAGTGTCTTAATCGACTTGCTCGGGCAGCCTGCTAAAAGAGAATTACAATAATCCAGTCTAGAGGTAACAAAAGCATGGACTAGTTTTTCGGCGTCGCCCTGAGACAGGATAGATCTGATTTTAGCAATGTTACGGAGATGAAAGAAGGCAGTTCTTGAAGTTTGTTTTATGTGAGAGTTGAAGGATAAGTCCTGATCAAATAGAACCCCAAGGTTTCTAACAGTTGTGCTTTGTGCCAGAGTAATGCCATCTAGGGCAGTTAGGCTAGCATAGGTTTCTCTAAGGTGTCGCGGGCCCAGTACAATGACCTCAGTCTTGTCTGAGTTGAGAAGAAGAAAATTTTGGTCCATCCAGGCCCTAATGTCCTTTAGACAGGCCTCAAGTTTAGATAGCTGATTTGTCTCACCTGGCTTCATTGATACATACAGTTGGGTATCATCAGCATAGCAGTGGAAGTTAACAGAGTATTTTCTCATAACATTACCAAGGGGGATCATATAGATACAGAAGAGGATTGGACCTAGCACAGAGCCCTGAGGAACCCCGTAGCTTACTTTAGTGTACACAGAAGACTTATTATTCACGTGTACAAACTGGTACCTATCAGATAGGTAGGACTTAAACCAGTTTAGGGCAGTCCCTGTGATTCCAAGTAATTTCTCTAATCTCTCTAGTAGAATATAGTGATCTATAGTGTCAAAAGCTGCACTAAGATCTAATAAAACCAGCACTGAGAGTCGTCCTTCATCTGACGCCCAGAGTAGATCATTAGTTACTTTAACTAAAGCAGTCTCTGTGCTGTGTTGAGCTCTAAAGCCTGACTGGAAGTCCTCGAACAGGCTGTTGTTTTGAAGAAATTCACAGAGCTGAGCTGCCACAACTTTCTCAAGAATCTTTGAAATAAAAGGAAGATTAGATATAGGCCTGTAGTTTGCTAAAGTGCTGGAATCAAGAGTAGGTTTTTTTAGAAGGGGTTTGATTACAGCTACTTTAAAGGACTGTGGCACGTAGCCTATTGATAGGGATATATTTATTGTCTCCAACAAAGATGGGCAGACGAGGGGAATAACTTCTTTAAACAGCTTAGTTGGGATCGGATCTGAAAGGCAGGTTGATGGTTTGGAGGATGAAATAATAGAGTTAAGTTCCTGAAGTCCTATATGTGTGAAACAGTTTAGGTTAGGCCTATTTACATTTAATGGTACAGCAGGCCCAGGTGAAGGCAGGGAGTGGCTAATTTTATCTCTAATCTTGTGAATTTTATCGTTAAAAAATGTCATAAAGTCCTCACAGCTGAGGGCTAGAGGAATCATGGGCTCAATAGAGCTCTGACTTTGTGTTAGCCTGGCTACAGTGCTGAAAAGGTACCTCGGATTATTTTTATTTTCTTCAATTAGTGAGGGGTAGTATGTAGATCGACTATGTCGTAAGGCTGTCATGTATTTACTATGGCTTTCTTGCCAAAGTATTCGTGACTCCTCTGTTTTATTGGAGCGCCACATTCTCTCTAATTTACGGGTTGTTTGTTTGAGTGTGTGAGTTTCTGAGCTAAACCACGGAGCTTTCCTCTGACGTTTAATAGTTTTTTCCCTCAATGGGGCAATTGAGTCCAAGGTGGATTTTAGTAGACTAGCAGAGCTATCGACAAGCAGATCCAGTTGAGAGGGGTTATAATTAATATCATAGTTATTTATTGGATGGTGCACTGAGTTTAAGGCAGCAGGAATGGCCTCTTTAAATTTAGCCACAGCACTGTTGGATAGATTTCTACTTGTAACTATTTTATTGCACAGTGCGAGATCCTCTAGGATAATGTTAAAAGATATTAAAAAGTGATCTGATAGCAGAGGATTTTCAGGGTAGACTTTTAGTTCATTAATATCAAGGCCATATGTTAGAACAAGATCAAGAGTATGATTTAAACGATGAGTAGCTTCATTAATAGTTTGAAAAAAGCCAACTGAGTCTATTAAGGACATAAAGGCTGAGCTCAGGCTATCACTATCTTTGTCCACATGGATATTAAAATCTCCTACTATCAGTATTTTATCAGAACTGAGGACTAAGTTTGATATAAACTCAGAGAATTCTGATAGAAATTCAGAATAAGGGCCTGGAGGACGGTAAATTATCGCAAATAAGACTTGCTGGCAGGTTTTTGATTCGATATGAGATAAATTTAGAACCAGGCTTTCAAAGGAAGTGTAATTGGCCTTTGGTTTAGGATAGATTAGGAGAGAGGAATGATAAATAGCTGCTACACCACCTCCACGGCCTATGTCTCGTGGCATATGAGTATTTAAATGACTGGGAGGAGTGGCTTCATTTAAACTAACATATTCATCTTGATACAGCCATGTTTCAGTTAAACAGAATAAATCAAAGTTATTTTCTGAGATAAGGTCATTTACTAGTAGAGATTTGGATCTCAGTGATCTAATATTTAATAGAGCACATCTAATGGTTTTATGTTTTGGTGTTTCTAGATTTGAGATTTTAATTTTTTTCAGATTTTTATAATTGATAGTTCTTTTATTTGATTTTATGTTAAAATCATTGTGAAATATGGGTCGGGGGACTGACACCGTCTCCATAAAATAATATTCATCACCATCACAACAGTTGTCATGGCGATGAACACAGCTATCCTGATAGCAATGGGAGGGAAACTGTCCTAAGGCAAGCGCAGAGGGGCGTGGAGGACTCCCCCTCTGTAACATGGTCTCATTCATGAGATGTCATAAATGTGCCATGTTTTCTGATAGTAGAGATGCTCCCTCCAAAGTAGGATGGATTCCATCTCTTCCTATCAGGTTCGGTTTTCCCCAGAAGGATCTCCAATTATCAATGAAGCCCACCTCGTTTTCTGGACACCACCTCGATAGCCAGCGGTTAAATGATGACATGCGGCTATACATGTCATCACTGGTCAGATTTGGTAAAGGACCAGAGAAAATTACGGAGTCCGACATTGTTTTAGCATAAGCACAAACTGATTCAATGTTCACTTTGGTTGCTTCCGACTGGCGACGTCGGGAGTCATTAGTGCCGACATGGAGGACTATCCTATCAAACTTACGATTACTCTTTGCCGGCAACTTTAGATTTGATTCTATGTCGCCCGCTCTGGCCCCTGGGATGCACCTCACAATGCCCGTTGACTTCGCTAGCTTCACGTTTCTCACTATGGAGTCGCCAATTATCAGAGTTTGTTCCCCGGTGAGTGTGTTGTCCTCACGGAGGGGGGAGAACCTGTTTGAGACGTGAACATGGTGGTGTCCCGAGCGGCTTTTTGACCTTCGACTATGCTTACCACGGACAGTAACCCACTCATTGCTGGCCGGGGGGGAGGCTAAGCTAGAGCTAGCACGGTCCGCACCGGCTAGGTCCTGCTTGCTAGCTTCGGTTTTGGTATCAGGGGTGCGGAACCGCTTCTCCAGAATGTTGATCCTCGCCTCCATATCTAACAGTACGCTACACTTTATGCAACTACCATTGTCCCTAAAGGAGGACGAGGAGTAACTAAACATCTGACACACCGGGCAGGAGAGCGGAGGGGAGGAGAGAGAAGCCATAGGTGCTAAATTTAAGCTAAGCTAAGCTAAGGACAAAAGGAAGTTTAAAGGAGATTGTACTGCCTATAAGAGGCGAGATTGCTTTTTACTTAACCTTCGTACGTTTAACTGTACGGTAAAAAATTAAAACAAGTGTTTTCAAGGCTAAAATATCAATGACAACAAGTTTGATTAGAGTTAGCAGAACACAGTAGTAGAGCGCTGCAAGCAGCGGTAGAGCGTAAACAGGAAATGATCGATACGTCACCACGATACGTCACCACGTCAGCACGTCACCACATTTCAAGGATGAATTAGTCAGTGAAGATATAAATATAAGTTGATATAGTTTTTGTTAACATGTATTTTTATTAAATTATTCATTGTTTAGTTATTGTCACTTTAAAAACTTTAATCAACAAAAACTAAGATAAAATGTTTAGTCGACTAAATGAACAGTATAAAGTGCAAACCTCCATCAAGCTCTGAACCTCCTCTTCACAGATATGATCAGTTATCAATGATCAATGATCCTGATCATGGTACCATGATCATTAACACTTTAAAGGCTTGGAACCACATTTATATCTCATTAATAAACATCCAGTAGGTCACAATGTATGGACACACTTTAAAAAAAAAAGAAAATAAATCAATGAAATGCATAATCTGGATCTGATCAGGATGAAACTCAGTGGGATCATTGATTAACCAACCCAATATAACTGAGTCACATTTTATACAGATCCATTAATTACAAACCCAGATATGAATTATTATGATGATGAGAGATAGACATTTTTTATCTTTGAAACTGATCAGAATCAGTTTATTGATCAGGAGTCCCTCTGGCAGCAGAAATCTTTCCTCCTTGGTGGAGGTAATAAAGCAGATGAAGTGTACGGCAGAGGTTTGAATCCTGTCAATAATGTGATTATTATTATTATTAATAATATGTGAACGTCTTTCTCCCACAGACTGAGTTCCTGTGGTCTCTCAGAGAGAAGCTGTGCAGCTCTGTCCTCAGTCCTCAGCTCTCAGTCCTCCAGTGTGAAACATCTGGACCTGAGTAACAATGATCTGAAGGATTCAGGAGTGAAGCTGCTGTGTGAAGGACTGAAGAGTCCTCACTGTAAACTGGACTCTCTCAGGTCAGTGGATCACATGTTCCATCAACATTGTCCTCACTGTATGAAAACTGAGATTATCCACCCTGTGAATGCCTGATAATTCCTGTAAACGCCCAGGATTATCAGTAGTTCACTGAGAAGTCCCCCCACCCCCAAAGTTTATGTTTTTCTATAATTAGCATTTCAATGTCTAGCCTGCCTGACTGAAACTAACCAACCATTGGAAAAAACCACAGACAGTTCAGAAATAAAATCACCTGTGATTGGACAGAAAGTCCCTCACTCATTGGTCACCGTTGGGATGCATGGTCATATGCCCCTCCCATTTTTATTATAATACAAATAATAATAATTATAATATTAATGATACTAATAATTATTATTGCTAATATTATTTAGTGAGAACATCACAATAACAGTTTATTGAGAATAAGAGACACAGGAGGAACATAATGAAAGTAGAGCTTTATTTATTAAAAATAAAACAAACTTTACACTGTGTCCCTTTGTCTGGGTCACACACTAAAACTTGAACTCTTGGCAGCTTCAGGGTCAAAAAAAGATGGAGCAGGTCTTTTGGGGGGTGGTCCATAATGCAGTCTTTCGTGGTGGATTGCTTGATATTTGGGCTAATTTTCCAGTTTGTTCTGTAATGTTGAACACAGAGCAGAAAGCTCCAGGCTTCTGAAGGATGGAGACCATAATATATATAATAATAATAATCTGTAACCATGGGTAGCCTTAATGTGTCATTTGTGGCAATGCTTGGAGGCTCCTGACTGCTGGTCCATTTATATTCTAGTTTACAAATGACAATTTGCGTACCCCACTTTGGGAACCTAGGTTCTATGTTGTTAACACAACAAAATATTATGTGTGTGTGTGTGTGTGTGTGTCAGCCGTTTTGTTTTTCCCTCCAAAATGTCACATAATAAACTACAATGTACAAAAATACTAGGAATAGATGAAGCTTTGCTCTGTGCACATGCTCTGTGTAACATCTGTTCTGTTGTCTTTATAAATCTGACCCTTTTCTTCCTCTGTCTGCTGTGAGCTGAACCTTTAAAGGCTTCTGTTTGTGTCCAAAGGTCTGGATGACTAAATGTGAAGTTCTTCCAGACTGTCTCATAGTATGTCTTACATGACACTGGGAAAAAGAAGGCATAAATATGTAAAATAATAACACCACAAACAACAAAACAGATTATTTTCCAGATTAAAGTTACTTACATATAAAGACTCCAGTGTCCACTTTACACATGTCTGGACTTGTAATGAGAGTTTACATCAAAGTCACAGGTGAATTATGGGACGAGCTCAGTCTGTCACATCAAATAAATAGTGTCAGACACATTTATTTATACTATTTTATATTAAAATCTTACCCTAGTATGTGTTCATAACACTTTTTGTTTCCCTCTGAGTTGTGTAAAAAAACAATATTTAACTGCAATAAATCATTTTCTCACTCTTTTCTTTCAAGCATCAAATATGTTAGTCTTAAAGTTGTATTGAGCTAATCTAAAGCTAATCAAAGTGTATAAATCAAACTACATAGAACAGTAAAACATATTTTAAACACATGCTCATATGAAACAGAAGCTAACAACAGAACACGCTACACATGGCACAGTCTGCTAACTTACTACTGTTCATAAAACTTAACTCTTATCAAACTCAAATATCAAAACTACAATGTCATGAAACTCTTTATTTGTTAGTAACCTATTTCTGACATATAAGCTGTATTTCTGACTATAAACATACCTGAAAAGAGGAGAAATGATCACAAATGTGATTTAGTCTGTTTCCTCCATCAGGAGCGTTAGTAGAATGAGGAAAACAGCACGTGTGGGGGCGGAGACAAAACCAATCGATCCCAGATAGTCTAACCCAGAACACTCAGTGGATCACAGATAAACAAAAATAACAATAAAGAGACAAGCAAATCATGTGTATTTAACACTCTTTTAACACTTTTAACTGTCTTTTAACATTTAACTGGTATTTAATTATTTAAACTCATGAAAAATTACAACAAAAAAAGCGCAAAAATAAAAAACAACACAAATACACAATAACTTCAGAAATCATACATTTTATCGGAAAAATACACAAAAGAACAACAGAAATGCACAAAATGTCTCATAACATAAGACAACAAATATACACAGAATGATAGAAAAACATACACATTTACTATAAAAACTCTTGGTTGTTTCCACATGCATCCCTCGGTCTATTTTTATGAGGCCCCCAAAGTAAACGTACAAATGGCAGAAAAACAAAAACAAGAATACAGTATGAAAAAAAGAATTCCACATTACAGGAAAAAACACAAAAAGACAAGAAAAACACAAAAAATAACTGCAAACCCATAGTATTTACAAACAAGCAAAATCACAACAGAAATACACAAAAGTGACTTTAAAAAATACAAATTGGCAACACAAGTACATATTATGACTCCAAAAAAACATACATTTTACAGTAAAAATACACAAAAGGACAAAATAAATGCACAGAATGTCTTTCCTGTGTTAACGCTCAAATTGGTCATTATTCTAAATTCGGACTGGAAGTCACATTTACCTAATTCAGATCTAAATTAAAGAATAAAATGTATTAGGAATTAAGTGTTTACAAGGTCAGTTTGAAGAGGAATTTACTTTTATTCTGCTTTAAAGAGGAATTAAATCTCCATACAAACATGTTGGCTCTCAGAGACTTGTGTGTTTTTACAGTGGAGACAGTCCTGATTCACGTTTATATAGATCACAGTATGGTCATTTACATGTGAAAACCTTACCCAGTCCTAGAAGCTGGGGGGAGACTTTCTCACCTTGTGCTGTGAGTTTACGACAATTCCTGGCAGTTATCTGGAGCTGACTGGAACTTCCTGTTTACTCAGAGTTAACGGTAATTTACAGTGACGGAAACTGACGGATATCCCACTTTTCATGCAGTGCCTGTTCCTCGTCTCCTCACTTGTTTCCTGAGTTGTGGATGTTTTTCTGAATCCAGTCTGTCAGGTGGTGTCATCACAGAGGTGGGCGGGGCTTCTCTGGCAGCAGCTTTGAGCTCCAACTCTTCCAGTGTGAGAGAGCTGGACCTGAGCTACAACCATCCAGGAAACTCAGCAGTGAAGCTACTCTCTCAGAGACTGAACACTCTGAGGTGAGACACATCACAGCAGCTCATCACATGTTCACATCAATCCCCATCACATGTGTGACAGAGAGCTGTATCAGAGGAATGTGATGAAGGTGTGAGAGGTGGGACACTAAAGGAGGAGGACTGGGACAGGTTAGAGGGATGAAGGACAGAGATAAGAAGGTAGTGAGGAGTGAGGAGAGGCTGATGGAGAACTATGAGGAGCTGATGAAGGAATGAGAGAGAAGATCAGAGGAGGTGGAACCAATCAGTGAGGATTGTGTTCATACAAAAATATAACTATATCTTATGAAATTACATTTTAATCTTTTCTCTGACACAAGTTATCAAGTCAAAAAATTAGGGATGAACCGAAATGTGAATTATTGACTGAAAACTAAAATAAATTTCAAGCTCTGGATGTTACTAACCACTAAAATTAAAACTATGCAATTGTATAAATCAAAACTAATGCTTCAAATAATCAATCAATAAAAGGATTTTTTCTGAGCTCTGAAAAAGGAACAAAGAAAATCCATCATGTGTAGCAGCTGTAAACCTGTACAAACGTTGACCAATGAAAAAAGATGGTTCGTTTTTTATTAACCAAAACGCATCATTGCTGACGAACTTAAAACCGAGTTTTTAGTCACGTTTTTTAACATACAGTATATAATGATAAAGTTTTGTGTTTACTTACTGCTGAATGAGACGACGTAGTTTTTACACAGTAAAAGTGATGAGCTTAGATCCACTTCTGCAGCAGCAGTGCTAATGCATGTGAGTGAGATAGAGCACAGAGGGGAGGGGGGTAAGCTACATTCAAAATCATGCTCGCTTTAAAAAAAACACCTACCCTGCCTTTAAAATATGAAAATATTTATTTACCACAGACATTCCAACAATGCATTAAATAAAATAATAAAATGTTTAACTTGACCCACTCATACAATTATTAAAACAGAAATATGTATGTTTTTAAAACGTTTTACATTTATTTCAAACTGTAGACTTATGTTACAAATATCATTGTTTAACAATTGTTAGAGTTTTCGAGCTAACTCTGGTGTTCAGTACCTGAGATTTCATACAGAGAGACATAGTCAGAGGTTTTGCTGAATCAATCAATCAATGTATTAGAGATGAACAGAAAATGAATCAACAAGTCATAACAAGTCAATAGAAGAACAGACACTCATCTAAAACACAGCTGTGGTCCTCAGGGTCTGCTCACTCCCTGGGCCCCAAACATAGATTTATCAGTGTTTTTATACATTTAGAAATCAAATGATCAGCTCCTTGTAATTAGTTAAAGATGTCATTTACTGGTGATTTAAAGCAATACAAATTATGTTTAAGATTTATTTATGTATTCATTATTATTGATCATTTAGGGGTCTTTAGTGTCTGTTTATTTGATTTATTTAGGTATATAGAACATAAGTTGTTTAATGTGTATTAAGTTTAATTTTAGAATATAAGTATAATTATTTGTTAATGATTTAGACTTTGTGCATTTCAGGTCAAACTGACATTTTAGTGTTAATCTGATTGTCTTGTTTATATCTGATTTGTCTCTTCATTTACGTACATGGTTGTTATTTTTAGATTTAGATTAAGTTGAAATCAGATGTTCTGAAACTGTTTGTCCTTGTTCTGAAAATGACAGCTAACAAGTTGATCTGAATATATTTTATGAATAGATTTATTGAGTATAAATATATATAATTATAGTATTACATACAACCACATAGTGAGGTGAGTCTATGATTGCTATGTAGTGTGTGTGTATTTTATTTTAATATCACTTCTCTTTCCATGTGAATGTGAAAACCCACAGCAGGAACCTTAACTGACTGATTGATTGATTCTTATTTCTTAGTGAGGAAAAATACATTCACGGTCCTGCCTGCCCACAGCGACCAATCAGGAAATGACTTTCAGAAATTACTATCAATCTTTATCAAATATATATGGAAGCTTTTGAAGCACAAACGACAAAAAATTGATTATGATTTTTTAAAATATTTCAAGTTATAATTTCTATCTAATTCTATCCATGTCTAAATATTTATTTATCTGAGGATATAAATACACATAAGGGTTTTAGTTGTGAGATTTGTAGAACATAAAGAGAGGAAAATGATAATATTCTACACAGTTGTAACATAATATTCAAACTAACAGAGATTATTAAAGAAGTGAATAAAAAAGTAAGAAAATAACCCAAAGAACTGTAAAGTAAATCAAATCATTAGAATAAAACAGTAATTAGAACAAAACAGAAATGTAACCAGGTGTTATGTTAATTTATGCCTTTACTAATATTTATATAGATTACAAGGGAACAGATTTGTGATTGTATTTATGTCTTTATTATCTCTCTAAAGAGTCCTAGTTAAATCTATAGACCACGTACCATGTACAGTTCAGCCCCCCCCCCCTTTGATTAGACGTTTTAGGTGGTGAGGTTGTTTTTATAACCTCAGGTGATCAGCCACTGTTCTGCATTCTGGGCCAGGGTCTATACAGTATATATGATTCCTCAATATATGAAATAATGTAATCCATGTCTGTTATTAGGATCATTTGTTCATTTACCTTTTAACTAAAAAATATGACTTTTATTCAAGCTACAACTGTAAAGTGTTGGGGAGTGTTACATTGTGTATGTACTGTATGTGTGTATGTATATATGTGTGCAAACAGCTATCCTTCTATCACATGATCACTCACTCAAAGACACGCCCTGGTACATTTTTCACTCACAACACGTTTCTCTCAGTTATACATAAAGTGTCATCATCCATCAATCAATCACTCTATGACACGCCCACTAGCACACTCACACTCACAACACGTTTCTCCCATACATACAGCATGATATCATCCTTATTCATTCACCCACACATACATATATATCTCTCTCTGTGTGTGTGTGTGTGTGTGTGTGTGTGTGTGTGTGTGTGTGTGTGTGTGTGTGTGTGTGTGTGTGTGCGTGTGTGTGTGTGTGTGTGTGTTGTTTCCATAATATCTTATTTAATCAATGTTTATAAGTTGTAATTATTCTGTTGTGTAAGTGTTTATTTTCTAGGTCAAACAATGTTATTTTTATATTCTTTCTGTATCAGTTGTGAACAAGTTGTGTTGTGTGTTATCTAATGTTCTTTCTACCAGTTCACTGCAGTTCACACAAGATATAGTTTCATAATCATTCATTTCATTCATGTCAAAAAGAGGAGAAATTGATTTCTGGTTTATCTATTAAAGCTGTTTTAATTTAATATATGTTGATTTGGACATTTCTGATTTAAGATCAGAAAAACATTTGTTTCTATGTTTATTATTATTACATAATGTAATAATGTGAAAGTTGTGACTTTTTAGGACATTAGTGATTTTAAATGAAATATTCAAAATCAAACTAAAACATAAATATTGTTGTGGTTCCTATTTTTTTCTTAGTCTTTATATATTTTAGGTTTAAAAATAAAATAATTACTGGTTTATGGAGGAGATGTTTTTATGTGAAACATTTCAAATCTAACTTTGAAACAAAGGCTGAACTTTTATTAAAAAGTTTCTCAACCAAAATGTATTTTAGTTTATTTTCCTAATTTGATTTTACAATATTATATTATATTAGTTTGTTCAATAATTAGTATTTTATCTGATTTCATTAATGTTTTCGTTTTTTAATTAAACATGAGACAAATTACAGAATTATTAGCGTTATCTATAAAACCTTATAGGATTGAACATATAGTTTTGATTTAATGATTTCTAAACTGATGTGTTTCATGTTAACATACACCAACATATTTTAGCAGCATCAGCATTATTGTTTTCTGTGACGTGTCCTTCAGTCTTTACTTGTTTTATCAGGAGGGAATGATTAGAACACTTTAGTTTAGTCTTTTCCCAGCAGCAGAGTTTTTTCAGAGTGTTTCCTTTTGAGGGAGAGTTCATTCTGTATTTGTCCATAGTATCCATAGCAACGGTCATCTACCAATCACTAACAGCCACTGGTAGATGACATGTCCAGATCAGTCAGATCAGATTATTTATCATTATTCTTATTTCATATTTATTATTATTATTATTATTATTATTATTATTATTATTATTATTATTATTATTATTATTATTATTATTATTATTATTATTATTATTATTATCATGTCATGTTTTTGTAGGAAACAGTTTGTTCTTTATTCTGAGTTTAACATAATCAAAACTATCTGGATGGAGCCATTTTGAGTCTATAAGTTTTTATAATGTGTGTTTGGCTATTTTCAAAAAACAAAGTTGTCCTGATTTTTTATTTTATTTTATTATTACCCAAGAGGTTTTTGGTAAATTATCATTATAACAAAAGTATTTTGTGTTGTCATATTTGGTGCCTTTGGAGATCAACTTATTTATTTATTGACTTATTTAAATATTTGTTTACTTATTTCATTATTTATTTCATTCATTTTTATATTTATTTGTGTCTCAGTCTTCATTTATTCATTTAATTCATTTTTAGTCTATTCTAGTTGTAAAAGTTAAAGTAGTAAAATATATTTAAACTAAAGTATTTTATAATTATTATTTCTAGTGTTAATTATTTGTGTAAAGTTGTTCAGCTAATGTTCAAATCTATGTTTCTTTTTATTTTATTTTTTTTCATGTGTGTGTTTATGTGTAGATATATATGTATGGGTATATATGTATTTTATCAATCTATATTTATCATTTATATATGAGTGTGTAATTATATGTGTTAGTGTATATATACAGTATGTACATTTATGTGAATGTTGTGAATGTTGAAGTTTTAGATACAAAGTCATAAATATATTTGATCAAGATTATTGTTATTATTTATTAAAGAGAAGTGTTGAGAGGTTAGTAAATTATACTCCTGTGAATATGTATTGATGTCTTATGTTTAATTTTACATTTTATTATGTTTTTGAAATAATCACTATATACAGTCAATCAATAGGTTTGTTTATTCATTTATTTATCATTGTAATGTATTAGAATTCATAAGACAAATGTATTTCTAAAGGGAGAATTATGATTTAGTGTGTGATATTATCCACATTCAAAAACTAAAAAGAATAAAAATATGTACGACTACCAAACTTATTTAAACTGCAAAGGACCAAATAGTGTAAATATACATATATATAATAGTTTATAGTTAAGATCAGAGGAGGTGGAACCAATCAGTGAGGATGAAGAGAGGAACACTTTGAAGGAGATGAAGAAGGTGAAGCTGTTGAAGACAAACCAGTAGAAACATGGAGAGCTTGATGGAGATGGCATCAGGTTTCTGAGCAGCACTTTGGACTCTTTAGGTGTGTAAATCACTGCCTGTGTTTGCTCCTGCAGGGCAGACCATGGAGGAGAGCAGAGGATCAAAGCTGGTGTGAGGAAGTGTAAGTGTGTGTGTGTGTTCATTCAAAGTGTCCTCATGAAGCTCTGAGTGAATGAACATGTCAGTGATACAGAGACAATGAAGCATCACATGATCAACTGTTGTTTCTTTGTGTCTCATCAGATTTCTGTCACATTCACCTCGACACAAACTCCATCAACAGAAACCTCAGACTGTCTGACAACAACAGGATGGTGACATATGTGAAGGAGGAGGAGCTTTATCCTGATCATCAGGACAGATTTGATATCTATCAGGTTCTGTGTAGTACTGGTCTGACTGGTCACTGTTACTGGGAGGTGGAGAGGAATGGAAATGTTTATATAGCAGTGAGTTACAGAGGAATCAGAAGGAAAGGAAAGAGTTATGATTGTTTGTTTGGATCTAATAATCAGTCCTGGAGTCTGAGATGTTACAGAGGTTTTTACATCTTCAGACACAATAACATAGACACACGTACCTCCTGTCCCTGTGGTTCCTCTGGTAGAGTAGGAGTGTATGTGGACTGTCCTGATGGACGTCTGTCCTTCTATGAAGTCTCCTCTGACTCTATGACACTCATCCACACCGTCTGTACCTCCTTCACTGACACTCTGTATCCTGGGTTTGGGATTTGGTTTGGTTCCTCAGTGTCTCTGTGAGACAGACAGACAGACACACACAGACAGACAGACAGACAGACAGACAGACAGACAGACAGACAGACAGACAGACACAGACAGACAGACAGACAGACAGACAGACAGACAGACAGACAGACAGACAGACACAGCTACACAGACAGACAGACACTAAGATAAAGAGACAGACACACTGACAGACAAACAGGCAGACGGACACACTGACAAACAGACACACACACAGCTACACAGACAGACAGACACACAGACAGACATACACACAGACACACAGAGAGACAGACACATAGACTGACAGACAGACAGACAGCTACACAGACAGACAGACAGACACTAAGACAAAGAGACAGACAGACAGACAGACAGACAGACACAGAGCTACACAAACAGACAGACACACCGACAAACAAACAGACACGCAGACAGACAGACACATAGACTGACAGACACATAGACTGACAGACAGACAGACACGCAGACAGACAGACAGTAAGGCAGACAAACACAAACACACATAGACAGACAGACAGACAGACACAGACAGACAGACACAGCTACGCAGACAGACAGACACACCGACAGACAAACAGACACGCAGACAGGCAGACAGACCGACAGCAACACAGACAAACACACACAAAATGACAGACACACACACACAGACACACACGCACAGACAGGCAGGCAGAAACATAGACAGACAGACACATAGACTGACAGACAGACAGACACACAGACAGACAGACAGACAAACACACACTAACACACACATAGACAGACAGACAGACACAGACAAACACAGCTACACAGACAGACAGACAGACACACACAGCTACACAGACACACTGACAGACAGACAGACACAGCTACACAGACAGACACGCAGACAAACACACACACACACACCTACAGACAGTCAGACACACAGACAGACAGACACACAGGAAGGCTGACAGACAGACTCTTAGACAAACAGACACACAGACAGACAGACACACAGGTAGGCAGACACACAGACAAACACACACACACACACATACACACACACCTACAGACATTCAGACACACAGACAGACAGACATACACACAGGCAGGCAAACAGACGGACAGACAGACAAACACAGCTACACAGACAGACAGACACACACACCTACAGACAGACAGACAGACATACAGCTACACAGACAGACAAACACCTAAACAGACACACACAGCTACACAAACAGACAGACAGACACGCAGACAAACACACACACACACACACCTACAGACAGTCAAACACACAGACGGACAGACACACAGGCAGACAGACAGACAGACACACACACACAGACAGACAGACTTTAGACAGACAGACAGACAGACACACAGAAAGAGACACACAGAAAGAGAGACACAGACACACACAGAGACAGGCAGGCAGAAACATAGACAGACAAACAGACAGACACACAGACACAGACAATTAGACAGACAAACAGACAGGCAGACACACACGTACACACATACACAGATAGACAGACACACCAACAGACAGACAGACACACCGACAGACACACACACAGCTACACAGACAGACAGACACACCGACCGACACACACAGCTACACAGACAGACAGACACACACACACACAGAAAGACAGACAGACAGACACAGACACACCGACAGACAGACACACAGCTACACAGACAGACAGACACACCAACAGACAGATACATACCAACAGACAGATACACACACACAGACAAACAGACACACTTACAGACAGACACACAGCTACACAGACACACACACACAGACAGACAGACAGACAGACAGACAGACAGAAAGACAGACACTTAGACAGACACACACACACACACAGACAGACAGACACACAGACAGACAGACACACACAGACAGACAGACACTTAGACAGACACACAGACAGACAGACAGACAGACACAAAACAGACAGCCACACAGACAGAGAGATAGACAGAAGTGTCTCTGAGTCCTCTGTGAGACAGACAGACAAGATGACTGACTTCCTGTTTGGTTTTGGGCGGGGTTATAATGTATCTTTTTGCTCATCTTGGGGTCAATAATACATGTAAATTTGATGTGAATCCATTGAAAAATAGCAAAGATACAGCATTTAGAATGTGACGGTGAAGGATTTTACAGTGACATTATAGGCCCCTCCCACTGATCACAGCCTGTTTTTTCTATCAGGACCTGTTCACATCTTATAAGATTCATCCAACACTATTTTGAAGTCAACACGACATATCTTCTTTCCGGACGCCTAAAAGTGGAACCCTCTGAGAACACAAAGCATGAGGTCACATCTGTCTCATGTTCTTCTTCTCCACAAAAGTGAAACTGTTCCTAATTCACTAGTTTTATTATGAATTATGATAAATATGTACAGAATAAAGCAGATGATGTTAGTCCATCACCTGAGGATTATAGAGGGGATACATTTTCTATCAGGCACAGTGAGACAGGCTGAAATCATTTGTATCTCCTGATAACATGTTCTGGTCCACAGTCCTGTATCACCATGTGTCTGTGTTGAGAATGTCTGAATAAATGCTATGAAGTTATGATGATCAACAGAGGCTGAATAAAAAAATACACCATTATCTAAAGATCAGATCTCCTGTGTAAAGGAAAGTGAGTTACATCAACAACTACTGTTGGCAGTGCTGCAGTAAGTTCATCAGAACATCATTGAGTGAAAAAGGTGGATCTGAGTCTGACAGTGTGTTCAAATGTTCACAGTGGTGTTGATTTTACTGTATCACAAGTTGGACACATTGATCTAAAGACTGAATTACAGCGTGTTTGAGTCTAGAACCCAGAGAGTATTTAGCTAACGTTTAGTTAGCAGGCTGGTCGCCTAGCAACATTACACTATCATAGAAAAAGGAGAATATATGACATTGTCAAGCAGATCTATGAATACTATTAACTTTAACAACACGTATGTACAGAATATATTATTATTATTATTATTATTATTATTATTATTATTATTATTATTATTATTATTATTATTATTATTATTATTATCAAATTATATATCATTTAGGGGTCTATTGTGTCTGCTTTATAGGTATATATGAGTTGTTTAATGTGTATTAAGTTTAATATTTAAAACATAATTATTTTTATTTCTTAACAATTTATATTTTGTGTATTTTGCTCAAACTGTCTTTTTAGTGTTAATCTTAATGTCTGGATTACATCAGTTTTGTCTGTGCATGTACATGGTTTTGTTGTTAGATTTAGATTAAAGGTAGGGTTGGTAACTATCTCCAGATACACTTTTCAAGTTTTTGGTAGAAATGTTCATTATGTCCGGACAGATGTGAAGATCTTATGTATTCTGAAAAAGGAACGAAGAAAATCTGTCAACTGTAGCGTCTGTAAATCTGCAATAACTGCGACCAATGGGATTTTCACGGTTCGTTTTTTTTCAACCAATCACGTCTCCTGGTCTTCCTGCTCGTTCACGGCCCCGTGCGTGCACGAGCGTACATTAAAAAGCGCGTCACCGTTGTTAGAGGAAGCCCGGAAGTAGACAACAGAATGGCGGAGAAAGTACCTATTCCACGTTTACTGGTAACGTCTTGCCCTGCTAAGAAGGGCAAGAAAAGAAAGACGTTTTTAGAAAAAGCTGCAAAAAAGAGGTCTTTGGATTTAGCGAGAGGAAAGACAAAAATCTGCATCGGAACATCTTTTGAACGATGGCGACAATTGAAGGAGGACCTGAAAACTGATGCTATGGTTGCTGAATCTGTACATAAGGCAAGGAGGGGGAGGGGGGATCTTATGTTGTACTCTGTGTCATCCAGATGAGAGAGCCCTTGATTGTCTTCCAGGCTCTCCTTTGAACTCGTTTTATTTCCTGCAGACATTCTGCTGCATTAAAAAATAATGCATTTCAAATCAAGTTTAACATATGCTGATTACTTTCTGTAATTCTGTCATTTTCACAGAGATGATAATTTCTCCGTTGCTGGAGTCCAGGAGTTAGACATTAGTTCTCCCGAAGAGACAGCTCTTCAGTAATTGGATTCAAGGTATGGTAATTATAATTATAATTTTTTTCCATTTATTTAAAAAAAATGCACGCTGCTTTACTTGCATCACAGTAACATGTCATAATATCCCTCAATTATTGTTCTTTGCCTGTGTATTCAGTATGCTGTCCCAGGACCTAAACGTTGAGGTTGGAGCTGATGAATTTAATGACATTCAGAACTCCATGTAAGTTTCTTTGTTGTGAGATGATTTTACTTCTCTGTTTATAGAAAATTGTGTATTGTTTGAATAATCTATGAATGTATATTTTCTACCAAAGTATTTACTGGGATGATAGCACCTGGTACCCTGATAAAGAGTCAGAGTCTTTGTCATCATCAGAAGAAGATGTAACCAGGGAGGTCGATTCTGACGATGAGAGTGAAGAATCAACCTATAAGCCTCGTATTTGTGTGAGGTATGAACAACTACATCAGAAAACGAGGTGGGCTTCATTGATAATTGGAGATCCTTCTGGGGAAAACCGAACCTGATAGGAAGAGATGGAATCCATCCTACTTTGGAGGGAGCATCTCTACTATCAGAAAACATGGCACATTTATGACATCTCATGAATGAGACCATGTTACAGAGGGGGAGTCCTCCACGCCCCTCTGCGCTTGCCTTAGGACAGTTTCCCTCCCATTGCTATCAGGATAGCTGTGTTCATCACCATGACAACTGTTGTGATGGTGATGAATATTATTTTATGGAGACGGTGTCAGTCCCCCGACCCAAATTTCACAATGATTTTAACATAAAATCAAATAAAAGAGCTATCAATTATAAAAATCTGAAAAAAATTAAAATCTCAAATCTAGAAACACCAAAACATAAAAGCATTAGATGTGCTCTATTAAATATTAGATCACTGAGATCCAAATCTCTACTAGTAAATGACCTTATCTCAGAAAATAACTTTGATTTATTCTGTTTAACTGAAACATGGCTGTATCAAGATGAATATGTTAGTTTAAATGAAGCCACTCCTCCCAGTCATTTAAATACTCATATGCCACGAGACATAGGCCGTGGAGGTGGTGTAGCAGCTATTTATCATTCCTCTCTCCTAATCTATCCTAAACCAAAGGCCAGTTACACTTCCTTTGAAAGCCTGGTTCTAAATTTATCTCATACCGAATCAAAAACCTGCCAGCCAGTCTTATTTGCGATAATTTACCGTCCTCCAGGCCCTTATTCTGAATTTCTATCAGAATTCTCTGAGTTTATATCAAACTTAGTCCTCAGTTCTGATAAAATACTGATAGTAGGAGATTTTAATATCCATGTGGACAAAGATAGTGATAGCCTGAGCTCAGCCTTTATGACCCTAATAGACTCAGTTGGCTTTTTTCAAACTATTAATGAAGCTACTCATCATTTAAATCATACTCTTGATCTTGTTCTAACATATGGCCTTGATATAAATGAACTAAAAGTCTACCCTGAAAATCCTCTGCTATCAGATCACTTTTTAATATCTTTTAACATTATCCTAGAGGATCTCGCACTGTGCAATAAAATAGTTACGAGTAGAAATCTGTCCAATAGTGCTGTGGCTAAATTTAAAGAGGCCATTCCTGCTGCCTTAAACTCAGTGCACCATCCAATAAATAACTATGATATTAATTATAACCCCTCTCAACTGGATCGGCTTGTCGATAGCTCTGCTAGTCTACTAAAATCCACCTTGGACTCAATTGCCCCATTGAGGGAAAAAACTATTAAACGTCAGAGGAAAGCTCCGTGGTTTAGCTCTGAAACTCGCACACTCAAACAAACAACCCGTAAATTAGAGAGAATGTGGCGCTCCAATAAAACAGAGGAGTCACGAATACTTTGGCAAGAAAGCCATAGTAAATACATGACAGCCTTACGACATAGTCGATCTACATACTATTCCTCACTAATTGAAGAAAATAAAAATAATCCGAGGTACCTTTTCAGCACTGTAGCCAGGCTAACACAAAGTCAGAGCTCTATTGAGCCCATGATTCCTCTAGCCCTCAGCTGTGAGGACTTTATGACATTTTTTAACGATAAAATTCACAAGATTAGAGATAAAATTAGCCACTCCCTGCCTTCACCTGGGCCTGCTGTACCATTAAATGTAAATAGACCTAACCTAAACTGTTTCACACATATAGGACTTCAGGAACTTAACTCTATTATTTCATCCTCCAAACCATCGACCTGCCTTTCAGATCCGATCCCAACTAAGCTGTTTAAAGAAGTTATTCCCCTAGTCTGCCCATCTTTGTTGGAGACAATAAATATATCCCTATCAATAGGCTACGTGCCACAGTCCTTTAAAGTAGCTGTAATCAAACCCCTTCTCAAAAAACCTACTCTTGATTCCAGCACTTTAGCAAACTACAGGCCTATATCTAATCTTCCTTTTATTTCAAAGATTCTTGAGAAAGTTGTGGCAGCTCAGCTCTGTGAATTTCTTCAAAACAACAGCCTGTTCGAGGACTTCCAGTCAGGTTTTAGAGCTCAACACAGCACAGAGACTGCTTTAGTTAAAGTAACTAATGATCTACTCTGGGCTTCAGATGAAGGACGACTCTCAGTGCTGGTTTTATTAGATCTTAGTGCAGCTTTTGACACTATAGATCACTATATTCTACTAGAGAGATTAGAGAAATTACTTGGAATCACAGGGACTGCCCTAAACTGGTTTAAGTCCTACCTATCTGATAGGTACCAGTTTGTACACGTGAATAATAGGTCTTCTGTGTACACTAAAGTAAGCTACGGGGTTCCTCAGGGCTCTGTGCTAGGTCCAATCCTCTTCTGTATCTATATGATCCCCCTTGGTAATGTTATGAGAAAATACTCTGTTAACTTTCACTGCTATGCTGATGATACCCAACTGTATGTATCAATGAAGCCAGGTGAGACAAATCAGCTATCTAAACTTGAGGCCTGTCTAAAGGACATTAGGGCCTGGATGGACCAAAATTTTCTTCTTCTCAACTCAGACAAGACTGAGGTCATTGTACTGGGCCCACGACACCTTAGAGAAACCTATGCTAGCCTAACTGCCCTAGATGGCATTACTCTGGCACAAAGCACAACTGTTAAAAACCTTGGGGTTCTATTTGATCAGGACTTATCCTTCAACTCTCACATAAAACAAACTTCAAGAACTGCCTTCTTTCATCTCCGTAACATTGCTAAAATCAGATCTATCCTGTCTCAGGGCGACGCCGAAAAACTAGTCCATGCTTTTGTTACCTCTAGACTAGATTATTGTAACTCTCTTTTAGCAGGCTGCCCGAGCAAGTCGCTTAAGACACTTCAGCTGGTTCAAAATGCTGCAGCACGTGTACTGACTAAAACTAGGAGAAGAGATCACATTACTCCTGTATTAGCCTCTCTGCATTGGCTTCCCATAAAATATAGAATAGAATTCAAGATTCTTCTTCTCACTTATAAAGCCCTAAATGGACAGGCACCAGTCTATCTCAAGGAGCTTGTAGTGCCATACAATCCCCCCAGAACACTACGCTCTCAAAATGCTGGACTACTCGTTGTTCCATTCGTCTCTAAAAGTAGTATAGGAGGAAGAGCTTTCAGTTATCAGGCCCCACTTCTCTGGAACCATCTACCAACCACGGTTCGGGGGGCAGACACCCTCTCTACCTTTAAGGTTAGGCTCAAAACATTCCTCTTTGGTAAAGCTTTTAGTTAGGAACCAGCTCATAGCTCATAATTAAGATGCAATAGGCATAGACTGCCGGGGGGGGGGGGTCTGGCATGCTCGGTTGGAGAGAGGTTGGAGAGGGCGTTAAGAGAGAGGTCATTTAGGTTAGAGAGGGACCGGAGAGGGTCCCATTCCTCTCTCAAACACTCCCTCTATGTCTGCTTCTTCCCTTGTGTGTTTGCTCCTGTACTCCTTCTGGCTTTTGTCTTGCAGGTCCGTGGGATCCTCAGTGTGGAGTTACAGAGTCTCAACAACTCTGTCTCCACCCTTTCCTCTGCACACACCCAACACAGCATAACGTGGATGGCTGTTCATCATAGGAATGGGATCCACACAAGGTTCCTGCTGCTTAACAGAAGGTTTTCCTTGCCGCCATGATGAATTCATGTTGGGTGTGGGATACATATGTATGTGTATATACGTATATATGCATATGTGTGTATCCATAAAATGAAGAGTTCGTCCTTAAGACTGCTCTACTGTAAAGTGTCTTGAGATACCATTGGTTATGATTTGACGCTATACAAATAAAGATTGATTGATTGATTGATTGATCTTTCTGTACTTGTTCTCACAATAATGTGTTTTTTGGGAGGTGTAATTTTCATAGCTACTTTTATTACAACAGGACTGGTGGTGCTCTCAACAGTAAAATTTGCTTGGATGCTCTTCCTACAATCAGCATGGAAGACACAGTGCATGATGTTTCAGCCAATATCCCAGATCCTACCGACACAGACCTTCACACATTTCCAGAGTCATGTAAAGTTATGGTGGAGGATGATATTATTGGTCATCCTGCTTCTATCACATATCATGACAGCCTGAAGCAGCTTGCTGAGTATCTCTACCTGTAAACACGTGTCCTGGTAAAGACTCAAAGACCAAGCAAAAGTGCATGGAAACTGGCCCATTTGAAATCAATATAAAGTCCAGGGGAACAGCTGCTGTAATTGAATGGGTAAGTCATTTTTTGTGTTTTTTAAACGTATATGTTTTCCATCCATCCATTTTCATACCCGCTTATTCCCGTTTAACAGGGTCGCGGGGGTCTGCCGGTGCCAATATCCGGCTCTCATAGGGCGCTGGGCGGGGGTACACCCTGGACAGGGCGCCAGTCCATCACAGGGCAACACAGACACAGACAACCATTCACTCTCATTCACTCCTATGGGCAATTTAGAGACTAGTATATGTTTTTCACATTCATATTTGTTGTTTTGTAATGTGCGCCCCTTCCCCCTCCACAGAAATGTCCTTTTGGTCATACAGTGTGGAAATGGTGTTCCCAGCCCACTTTGAAATATGGGATGCTAGTTGGAGACTTCATGCTGTCTACTAATATACTACTATCAGGCAACAACTATGCCAAGATATCCCTGTTATTCAAGTTCATGAAACTGGGGATGGTGGAAAGATCAACATTCTTCAGGGCTCAGGAGTCCTACTGTGTGGACACTATAAAGGAGTTCTGGGGTGAGAAGAGGGCCGCAATCATCACCCAGCTTCAGGCAAAAGGGCCTGTTGTCGCCTTGGGCGAGTTTGACACACACACACACACACACACACACTGAAAAATGTTTTACACCTGTGGTTCTCAATGGCTGGGTTTAAACCAAAACATAGGTTGTGGAGCCATTTTGATTGAGTCATGAAAGAGTGCCTGCAAATAAATCTATGTGGCCAAAAGTTATTTATACTGATTACTGACATTTCCCCTTGCAATGCCACCAACTTGTCATTTTTGTTGATCATTATACTGTTTGAAATGTTGAAGAAATACGGATCCACGATTGTTATTAAGAACATAGAATGGGTCCAGATTCTTGACCATTTGAAGACCACTGATATATTCTATATAATATAACTGTTTTTCCAAGACATTGTATAAGACTGGCAGATGCATTGTGATTAAAATAAATAAATAAAACTGTAGACATAAAAGTGAAGGAGTGAGTTATAAATCAAAATGGATTAATAAAATGTAGACAAAAATTCAGTTTTTAGTTTACTGGTGTTTGGCTCCATTCTGATTCAACTGATTTTTTTACTCTCTTTTTTTTTTTTTTTTTTTTTTTTTTTTTTTTACTCTGTCTGCACATGCTGTTGAAGGTTAACACTACAAGAAGTGCAATCTTTTAACAGCAATGCATATTTTATTATTGCAATTAAATAAATGAATTTATTTCATTGCATAATTGTGACCATCACCAGCCCTCCCTAGGGAAGGGAAAATACTTCATTAAAGGGAGGATGTAAAAAAAGAGAGGGCAGTGTTACACCAGGGTGAGGGGGGTGGGGGGGGGGAGTTAACAGGGAGGAGGGATACAAGATAGGAAAACGAATGGGTGGGGAGTAGTCAATAAGTTTCAAGTGATGCGATGTGAAATTGTGGTAGTGTATATTGTGCTTATTGTTGTGTTATCAAGCCAGTTTGGTAACCAGTGTGCGGCTTAGGAATAATGGTGGTGGCTGTGAGCAGAGGAGGAAGTGAGTGAACATTCCATAAAACAGGTATTTGGGAACAACGTGTCTATGGTTGAGCCCAGTATGAGTGTTATCCCACAGCCCGAGGCCGGTGCGTCCATGACAAATGTGATTCCAAGAACCGCTACTGTAAAACCCATGGGCCGCCCCCGGGCCCGAAGAAGCAGTCGGGCCAGCAGAAAGAGCGGGAAATGTAGGGGCCCCCGGCGACCACCCCACGGCCAAGCAGCCCCCCAAACGCCCCCAAGATCCCAAGCCGAGAGGCAGCCATTGCCCCCCCATACACACCCGAGAAGGCCCCAAGGAGCCAAGGACCCAGCGCACCACGCCACCGATCCCAACCCCCAACCCCCAGGCCCCCCAAATCCCCACCCCCCCCACCACCACCCACACCCCCGCACCCAGCCCCCCGAGGGGAGGGCCCAGAGAACTCCCCGCCCGAGACCCCAGCGGAGGAGCTGAAGCCCACGCCCAGCAGACGACCAGAGCCACGCCGAACGGGCAGCCGGCAGGCACCCGCCGGCGAGCCCAGAGCCAGCAGGGACCCGACCCCAGGCCAGGAGGACCCGGAACGGATGCAGCACCAGGAGCAGCCCGCCCAGGGCGGACGACCACACCCCAAGCCGCATAAGGCACCAGGGGGCCGCTGGGAGTCCCCCCGCCGGTCCCCAGGCACCCCAACCTAGCCCCCCCGGGCGCCCCAGATGCTGATGCCGCCCGCGCCACGAGCTTCAGTTCTTTAAAGCCAGGGCCCCCTCCAGAGGCCAAGCCAGACCGCCCCGCCGGGATGTGGCCCCGACACCCTGCCTCACGGGGATTGCCCAAGCAGGGGCCGCACCAGAAGGTATGCAAGGGCGCGGCACGCGCCACCCGCCCCGGAAGACCCCCGCCAGGACCGGCCCGGTCAGCCGGCCAAGCACCCCGGGCCCCAGGAGCACCCCCCGGGACCAGGACCCCCCAAGGGCAAGCCCCCGGGCCAAGCCCCCCGGGACGCGCCCCCCACCCCAGCCCAGGACCCGGCCACAGCCCAGCAGGACCGCACAGCCCCAGACGGCACAAGGCCAGCAGCCCCGGGCCCACCGCCCCCCGGACAGCGCAAGCCACGGGGCAGGGCCGCCCGCCGGCCCGCGAGCAACCGGCGACCCCCACCGCGGGGACGGAGGCACCCCAACGGCACACATCCAGCGCGGGACAGCAGCCCCCAGCCAAAGATGCCCCGGACCCACCCACCAGTCCGCAAATGGCAGGACATACCCACCAGGCGGCCGAAAGCAACCTCAACCACCGGAACAGCTAGCGCCGCCCCCCGAGTAAACAGCATCATCCCGAGGCGCCAAACAACCCTGCCCCAACCCCGGTGAGGACACCAGCACCCCCCCAGCACACCCACCCCCCAAACCGGCAAGGCAGGCCGCCCCAGGCCCGCACACCGCGGGGCCCGCCCCCAAGGCCACCAGAAGACGAAACAAGCACCGAGCCACACCCAAGAGGGAGAGGCTCCCCCGCGCCCCACCAGGCCAATACCGCCCGGAAAGACCCCGCAAGGAGAGACCCCGGCAAAGCCCCCCCGAGACCCACCGCCACGCCCGACCGCACCATCCTGATGTACTTTTACTCTATGCAGTGGCCCAGCCACCAACAGAGGGGCCAGGCCCCCACCGGAGAGGCCCAAATATATGTGTACCAACCCACCACCCTGTTATGGTGCCTCTCCATTCCCCAATGGAGAGGCACTTCCCGATCCCCTGTGTGAATGTGTGTGTTTGGTGAATGTATGGGGTGTAATTAAAAGAAGGGGGATGGAGGGGAGCGGTGCTCCCCATCCAGCCTCTGTGGATTTATGTGTATGTGGTGTAATAGGCCGGAGGGTGTAAATGATGATACACCCTCCGGGGGGTGGCATGTTGAGATGCGATTAAAATTGGAGGGATTAGTAGGGCAACTAGAGGTGGGAGGGCCGCCCCCACACCACTACATAGTAACACAGGTGGCGGCCCCCTCCACCCCCAGCCCCACCATCCAGCCCCCCAAGGGTTTGGTATGGGTGTGTGGTGAATTTTGTGAGTGAGCCAGACCAGCTGGGAGTGGGGTGAAGTGAACATGTAGGAGGCCTGTCCAGTGTGAGCCGGGCCCGTCCGCATGGCGGGCCACGCGAGAGGGTAGATGGCGCAGACGGGCAAGTGGCACTGCGGGCCCCGGAGCAGCACAGCCGGAGACTCCCCCCCACGGCACCCCCCAGACCGCTCCGGCCCTGCGGAGCACGGCGACACCTCCCACCCCCGGGCACAGCCAGGCACCAACCCCATCCCCCGGCGCCTCTTTTTGTTATTTCCCCCAAAAGGTGATGCCTGCATGGACAGTCCAGGTTTCTGTGCACAATATTGCACATATTCTGTCATGGACAATGATTCCAAACAGATCATGTCTATTATCAACATTGATAAGCGAGAGACACTGCGAAATTCCGTAATCATGGAAAAGGAAGGCTTCATACGAGCATTTGAGACACTGCGTAAAGACCTCCAAATCGTAGAAGTCTGCACGGATGCTCATATGCAAATATCAGCCCTCTTCAGTAATTGTTTATTTCTTTTATTTTTTTGCAACAACATCACTTGCATTGTTATGCTTTTAAATTGATTTGATTTTTAAACTGGATATATATTCTTTGAATTTTTTTCCTACAGGCAAAGGAAAATATAAAGACATTGGACATTTGGCATGGGTCAAAGAGCTTGAGCAAAAAAATTAATACGGTAATTTCATAATCCTTCTGGGTGGTATTATTGCTGAATCAGCTACACAATGTTTCCTCTCATATATACATTTGTTATCCCATTTTTATTTTTTTTGCTCTTGTTCAAGGCTGGGCAGCAAAAGGAGTGCACCATTCTGCAGACCTGGAACAAGGATATCTGTAACCACTTTTGGTATTGTTGCAAGACTGCAGATAACCCTGATCAATTTTTTGTAAGTATAATAGAAGTGCAATTGCATCGACCTAGAAACCTGATTGTATTGAGTATTTAAATTTGTAACTGGTTTTAATCAGGACATGTGGACTGGACTCCTCCACCATGTGACAGGAAAACATTCCTGGGCCTTGGGTGCCTGTCATCATGGCCTCTTGATTGAAAACAGTGAGAAGGAGTTGATCAAGAGCCATTCAGTTGCACACCAGAAACTGTCATTAATTGTTTTGGATGGACGCTGGCTGAAAAAAGTCCACAAATATTTAAACTTCAGGTATATCAGCACGTCTACGTTCAACTTACGGATTAGTCCTCCAATTACTTTTTGTAATATAAATATAATACTTATTATATTATGTGTCTTGAATTTTATATTACAAAAAAGTAAAGCAAATGTATATGGTTTAAATGTGTTCTCAGGTCAACTGCAGAGCTGGAGTCCTTTCATAATCACATACTCATGTATGCAAGCAAGCGCTTCAGCTTCTCCCCACCAGTTTACGCAGCTCGAGCAATGCTGGCTGGCCTGGACTACAACTACCACATCCACAGACTACCAAAGAAGAACAATGATGGCTCCATTCAGTAAGTCGTATTACAGTTACACTCATATTTGAATAAAAACACTCAAAGGCCATAAGTGGAGACAGATTTAATAAATAAATGCACCAAAGTTGTTTACATTTTTGAGGTGTGGTTATGTAATGACAAAATACATGGTCAAGGTGAAGGTTGTTAATAACATAATTGAAAACTCATCCTATTGTTCACGGTTAGGTTATTTAGATGTATTCCTAAGATCGTTATACTTTCTGTTTTTCCAGATATTGCGGGTTGTTTAATAAAAAATCCAAGAAGTGGAGCCTCTACACAGTAAAAGAAGACAAAGACTATGGCTACATCCCAGACCTCCAGAGTGCAATCCTTAGGAAAAGGTTGTCTGCTGTGGGAGGGTTGCCACGGACCATAACAAGGAGGCCTGACGATCCCCGTCAATATGGGGTTCTGTCAGGTGTCCCTGCTCCAGCCACCCAGGACCTGTTGCAGATGCAACTGAGCAGAGGGCGAGGTGAGTTGACTTATTTTGTAAGTTGATTATAAAGTACTAATATGATTATGTGCGAAAGCTAATTAAAAATCTACTTCACATAATATTAAAATATTTATACCAGGTCTACTTGTACATATTTTACAGCTCTAATAAACTAAAGAATTTGTATAAACATAGCTGATGAACAACTGAAACTGTAATGACTTTTTGTTATCGAGTGAAATACAATAGAAATGGTGTGGTTTGTCTATCAAATGCAGTAACTGTCAGATATGTAATTCTGATGTTCTTTCTAAAGGTGAACCACTGCCGAAACAATAAGTTCCCACAGTGGACGACGCTGCCACATACAGAGCCTCACCTGCCGACCAACACTTCATGTGTATTGCCTTTGTTAATTCCATTGTTTTTGCAGGATGAAAGTTGTATGAAGTGTATGTGACGTTTCTTTTTTATAATAAAAATTGTACGTGTACACATTTGTTATCATTACTAGTAAGGAGATTCAAATGTTATAGCTTGATTGTAGATGCTTTTGTTCAAGCAAATGCCAAAATACTATATAAAAATGTGTAAATACAGCTACTTCTTCTGTAATGATAATAGATAAAACAAAAAAACAACACCTTGCTCAGTGCAGGGCTGTCATATTTACACATTTATTTACACTTGTCATAATGGAAACATTATTGCACTCTTCCAGGGATGTAACCCGTATAATGTCCCAGTAGATCTGGAAAGCAATCTCTGATTCTCCACACAACGCAACTAGGAATAACAACTCTATTGCCTCGTCCCAGTGCCCCATATTGCCACATAACATATTGACGGTAGGCTGCATGGTGTAATTGTTTGCTGCTCTCCCCTCGGTTGGGCAGATCATCCAAGCCCCGGACATCATTCCAAATTCGGCTGGCAAGTCGCAGGTGGCCCTCCTGTAGTATGTAGGCTGCCATGTGAGGCAATATGGAAATACAAGCTTCTGGCTGTTGCCCACAGCACTTGCATTCTACATCTGTGGGCATATCCCTGCAGTTGTTGCACACACACCAGCTCAGCTGATTTGACACTTGAGTGCCCATTTCTGACACTTCCAACCTTATTTCAATGCCTTTTCTGCACACGTGTTTCCACTTTTGCACTTATAAACCCTTTCCACCACTTTTCCACCTAATGTCACAAATGTTGACCCATTATTGTCACTTTTAACCTATTTTCATCATATTCCATGCTCAATTTTTTTTTGCCAATTTAACCACATTCACCATTTGTCATTCCCATTATTAGCCAGTTTCAACTAATTGTTCCAATATTGACAGTTTTAACCATTTTTAGCACTTTATGTCAGTTTTTGCCCTCTCTAGTTTGCTACTTTAAACCCATTTCTGTGGGGTCGCGGCCTGAAACGGTTGAAAACCACTGATCTAAAGAACAAGTCACCAACCTTTGTGAAACATGGAGCTACTTTAAAACTAGTGAATAATCCAAAGGGCTACCAGTGAGATAAACACTTCTTAAACACCAAAACTTCACAGTTTCTCTTTAATTAAAGGGTAAGATAATAAGGAAGAGTCGTAGTGACTTAAAAAGTACATTTTAAAGTTTGAACATTCAACACTTTATTCTTCTTAATTCATGCAAATGCTTTATTTTCACCACATTTTTTTTTGTAAATTCTTTATTTTTCTGTATTTTTGTTTAAACAATTACACAAAGTTTACAAAGGGTGGCATACAACACACTTTGACAGATACAATAATAAAGTGTATAGATGCCTGTGATCTTTACAAGTGTTTTTTTCTTGAAATAAAACTCAAAGAGAAATAAAAAAAAAACAAACAAAAAAAAAACAATTAAATTCAATTAAAATTAAGTAAACCTGGATAAACAGAGAATACTTCTTCGACGTTTAATCACCCTCTTTTACATGTAGGTTTCAAAAGTAATATGACAAAAAACAAAAGAAAAAGAAAAGTGTACATAGTTTTATATATCAACATTTATACCCACATACAACACTTAAAAATAAAATGTACCACAGTTATACTCAACACAATTACAAATTAAACTTAGATGGACTTACAAAAACTCCTTAGATAACCTGAGCATCTTATTTTTATTGCATTCCATAGAAAAAACATCATCATGTTCCTATTTTACTAACCACTAACACATTTTAACTGATCATAAAACATGTAACACGTTTGTACAATGAATCATTTTGTAAAATATTTTTTTAATCCACTTTTATTTCATCACAGTCCAAACACCAAATGTGAAACTTCTTTAATAAAATGTTTCCTCCCACTGTTGAGAAACATACATGTTAGGTTGGATGGAGTGCGTAACCAACCTGGAGAAGTGAATGGTTGCAGAGAACCATTGAATCTATTGTTGGTGAGACTTCATCATGACACTGATCATTCACTTTGATTGACAGGACAGATGATCAGAGGTGCTGAGTTTTTACCACCATAGTTTAAACCAGGACTAAAGTATGGGTGTAGTTTATGAGTGAAGCAGCAGTGAGTGAAGGAGTAGATCAGAGCTGCTGCATCTACATCATAAAAGGAGACCACACCCTCCTCATAGTCCACAAACACACCCACCTTCTCAGGAACACACTTCAGATGAAGAATGACTGAAGGATCTGCATACACATTTCCATCTCTGAGTGCCACAGTCCATAAACCATTCTTAGGACACAGAGTGATCTTTCCCTTCCTGTTGATGGATTCTTTAACCACTCCTAAATCCCATTTAGTTTTTCCTTTAACCTGAACCTCAAAGTAAAATCTACCTGAACTGAAACTCTGCTTCCCTAAAACACAGGCACAAGGAGAAAATCTCTCTTTGTTGTGTGGAAGGTTCTTCCACACATCACTGTCATAAACTAGTTTTCCATCATCAGACAGGACAAGGTCAGGATGAGCTGTAAGAGGATCAAGAGTCACATCTACTGCAAACTGCTGCAGCCTCTTCATCTCTAACATCTTTATCTTCATCATCTCGTCACTGAGTGTGTCCTCCAGCTGAGTCACAGCTCTCAGCACAGTTCCTTCATATGATGATGGATGGACCATGACCTCTGTCCAGTCCTTGGTGGCTGGAGGAGCTTTCAGGGAGCAGAAGTGTTGGAGGAGGTGGTCTTCAGAGTGGGAGAGCTGCTCCACCTCAG